>NW_027490134.1:1173988-1306922 GCF_050948175.1 Xylocopa sonorina | reverse complement strand
CTAAACGAGCGTTAAGTGGCACGTGCTTGACCAAATCTTACGCGTACCTCGCTCGCTAGACGGTCCTTGTTTATGGCCCCCCGTCGTAACACGTCTAGACGGAGGGTAGCCAAGGGCTGTCCTCTTCTTTTTGATGTTGTTTTCTTCGGCACGCGAATTCCAATTACGAAATTTATCTATTCGTAATTGTATTGAATCCGCTTGCGTTGTCTCCTTTTCTTCCTTCGTTTCCTCCGTTATTATCTTCTCGCCCGTGGCGAGGAGATGGAAGGTGGCGGCGAAGTTTCGCTCCCCGGTGGGTACTTTGATGCGACTTTCACTTCAAAGAAGTGAAAGTCCCCTACCTTGGAGCGAAACGTGGCAAACGTACACGACGCCGACCACGTAAGACTCGTCGAGCAGGTAGCGTACGCTCCCTTTCACGCTCGGCGGCTTCCTTCGCGACCATAACTCTGTCGCAAAACAGAACTACGGCCCGCCAGTATCTCTCATTTTCCAGTATTTTTGGTAAAATACTGTTCAACGAGAGATCCGTTCCTATCTCTGCCACAAGGGCGTGACGCGACGTTGTCCATGCTGGGCAAATTTCCAGCGTATGTTGCGCCGTGTCCTCTTCTTCTCCACAGTGGAAACAGACGGCCGTGGCTTCTTTTCCTATCTTTTGCAGGTATTGTGCGAAGCATCCGTGCCCCGTCAATACCTGCGTGGCTCTAAAGGTGAGCTGGCCTCTTCTTCCTTCCACCCATTTTTCCAAAATGAGTAGAATCGCCCCCACGGTCCTGTGAGCGGACGCTGGGGCGAGTTTCTCTCTCCATTTCGAGAAGGTGAAGAGTCTCGCTTCCCTTCTCAATTCTTCTCGAGTAGGCGCAGACTCTCATTCTTCTCCTACCTGGCGCATTGTACGAAGGTTTTCGTACACCATCCTGTCTTCTTGCGCCAGGGATTCCAAGGGCACGAGGCCCGCCAGCAGCGTTGCCGTGTCGTAAGATATCGTGCGATATCCTCTCACGACGCGGATCGCGATTCTTCTCCACGCACTTCGCAGGAGTTGAAGGCTTCTTCCCCCCCTGCAAAGTGCGTCGCTCCACACCGGGGTTCCGTAGAGAGCGATACTTTTCACGACGGCGGCGTAAAGTTTTCTGACTTTCTCGTCAGGACCGTTCATATTCGACATGATGCGGCTCAGATAATTTGCCGCAGCATCCAGTCGAACGGCCTGACGAGCGAAATGGCTGTCGAACGTCCATTTATCGCCGAGGAGCACTCCGAGATAACTCATCTCGCTCCCGACTTTAACTTGCGTTGGACCGATGGTAACCATTTCATTTCCTCCACTCGGATCTCTTCTTTTTCCTTCGAAGCAGAGGATTTCCGTTTTCTCCGGCGCCATTTGAAGCCCCAGTTCTTCCATCTTCTTGACCACGGCCGCTACAGCGATTTCCGCCCGGCAGATTGCACGCTTCCGGCTCGTTTCTATCGCCAATACCAGAGTATCATCCGCATAGCACGTGAGATGAACTCCTAGCGGCATTGGCGATTTTAAGACCGCGTTGTAACCAATGTTCCACAGAAGGGGACCGAGAACAGATCCCTGTGGAACTCCGCGGCTTATTTCCTTCTTAACGAAACCGTTGCGACTCTCGAAGGTTATCGCTCGCTCGCTCAGGTAGTTTTCCACGACCCTCCACAGGTATCGTGGAAACCTGTGTTCTTCGAGCGCTCTTCGAATCGCTTTCCACTCGAGGGAGTTGAAGGCGTTCTTTATATCTAAAGAAATCGCCACTGCTACTCCCCCTTCTTTGATCGCATTCTCCGCGAGACATTTTACTTTTTGTATCGCGTCGATTGTCGATCTTCCTTCTCGAAAGCCGTACTGGTTGTCTTCCAGGTCCGGTCCGACGCGCGACAGGTGCTCGGCGAGTCGGTCGTGGACTATTCTTTCGAATAATTTCCCAACCTCGTCGAGCAAGACTATCGGCCTGTAGGCGGACGGAGAGTCTTCTGGTTTTCCCGGCTTTTTGAGAAGGACCAATCTGCCGGTTTTCCATCTTGAGGGCAGTGTCCCGGTCTTCAAACAAGTCGAGAATAATTTTCTCAATCTTGAGCCGAGGATGCTGCAAGCCATGGACCACGCACGTCCTGGGATTCCATCCGGTCCGGGCGCGGTGTTCTTCTTCATCATTCTTTTGATGGCGCGAGCCATTTCTTCCTTGGAAACTTCATATTCCCGTGACCAGGTGTTCGGGTCATTAATTCTTGAGATACTTGATGTAATCGTTGAATTATTGTTGATCGTCGCCGACGTTGGATCTTCTGACGGGAAGAGCGTGTCGACGACTCCTTCCAGGAACGAAGTCTCCATTGTTTCCGTCAACGGGGGCGTCCATGGTCGTAATTTATTCATTACGATTTTATACGGATGCCCCCACGGGTTCTCGCGCAAAGTTTCGAGCAGCCCGTCCCAGGCTCGTGCTTTCGACTTCTTTATCGCAGCTTGTCCTCGTAAACCAATCTGCTTCGCTCTCGACTACGGCCTCTTCGGTCGGTTCGTCCGGCCAGGTAGCCACGAGGGTTGCTGCCATAAATATACGTATCGTAGCAATAGAGTACTAATGCTTCTTAAATCGCGATATCGCATCTCATTTCTATGTTTCATGACAAGATATAATATTCATTGTGCAGTGTTATGTATGTCTCGTATTCACATCAAAAGAATGTAAATGTGACGCTTCCTTGCTAGGAAATAGCGTTTGCAGATGTCTTTGTATCGAAACAATTGACTTCTGAAGCTTCTTCAAACGCGATATCGCATCTCAGTTCTACGCTTCATGATAAGATATAATATTCAATGTGGAGTGTTATGTATACCTCGTATTCAATTCAAAAGAATGTAAATGCGACACTTCCTTGATAGGAAATAGAGTTTGCCGATGTCTACGTATCGTAGCAATAGAGTTCTAATGCTTCTTAATCGCGATATCGCATCTCATTCCTATGTTTCATGATATGATATAATATTCATTGGGCAGTGTTATGTATTTCTCGTATTCACTACAAAAGAATGTAAATGCGACACTTCCTTGCTAGGCAATAGCGTTTCCAGATGTCTACGTACCGAAACAATAGAGTTCTAAAGCTTCTTAAAACGAGATGTCGCACCTCAATTCTACGCTTCATGATAAGATATAATATCCATTGCGAATTGTCATGTATACCCGTATTCACTTCAAAAGAATGTAAATGCGACACTTCCTTGCTAGGAAATAGCGCTTGCAGATGGCACCGTACCGAAGCAATAGAGTTCTATTGCCCCTGAAAAAGCGATATCGCATCTCATTTCTATGTTTCATGATACGATATAATATTCATTGCGAAGTGCCATGTGTACCTCGCATACACTTCAATTGAATGTACATGCGACACTTCCTTGCTAGGAAATAGCGTTTGCAGATGTCTACGTATCGAAGCACTAGAGTTCCAATGCTTCCTAAATCGACATACCGCATCTCATATCCACGTTTCCTGACAAGATATAATATTCATTGCGAAGTGTCATGTAGACCTCGTATACCTTTCAAAAGAATGTAAATGCGACACTTCCTTGCTAGGAAGTAGCGTTTGCAGATGTCTACGTATCGAAACAATAGTGTTCTAATGCTTCTTAAATCGCCATATCGCATCTCATTTCTATGTTTCATGATAAGATACAATATTCATTGTGCAGTGTTATGTATATCTCGTCTATACTTCAAATGGATGTAAATGCGACACTTCCTTGCTAGGAAATCGCGTTTGCAGATGTCTACGTATCGTAGCAATAGTGTTCTAATACTGCTTAAAACGCGATATCGCATCTTACTTCTATGTTTCATGATGAGATATAATATCCATTGCGAAGTGTCATGTATACCCGGTATTCACTTCAAGAGAATGTAAATGCGACACTTGCTTGCTAGGAAATAGCGTCTCCAGATATCAACGTATCGTAGCAATAGAGTACTAGTGCTTCTTAAAACGCGATATCGCATCTCCTTTCTGTGTTTCATGATAAAATATAATATCCATTGCGAAGTGTCATGCATATCCCGTATTCACTTCAAAAGAATGTAAATGCGACACTTCCTTGCTAGGAAATAGCGTTTGCAGATGTCTCCGTATCGAAGCAATAGAGATTTAGTACCTCCTGAATCGCGATATCGCATTTCATTTCTATGTTTCATGATAACATATAATATTCATTGCGAAGAGCCATGTATTCATCGCATTCACTTCAAATGATTGTAAAAGCGACACTTCCTTTCTAGGAAATAACGTTCCCAGATATGTCTGTATCGAAACCATTGAGATCCAATGCTTCTCAAATCGCCATATCGCATCTCATTTCCATGTTTCATGATAAGATATAATATTCATTGCGAAGTGTCATTTATACCTCGTATTCACTTCAAAAGAATGTAAATGCGACACTTCCTTGCTAGGAAGTAGCATTTGTAGATGTATACGTGTCGTAGCAATAGAGTTCTAATGCTTGTTAGAACGAAATATCGCATCTCATTTGTATGTTTCATGATTAGATATAATATTCATTGCGAAGTGTTATGTATTGCTCGTCTATGCTTTAATTGAATGTAAATGCGACACTTCCTTTCTAGGAAATTGTGTTTCCAGATGTCTACAGACCGAAGCAATATAGTTCTAATGCTTCTTACAACGCGCTATCACATCTCATTCCTAAGTCTCATGATAAGATATAATATTCAATGTGGTGTGTTATGTATACCTCGAATTCACTTCCAAAGAATGTAAATGCGACACTTCCATGCTAGGGAATAGCGTTTGCAGATGTCTACGTATCGTAGCAATGGAATTCTAATGCTTCTCAAAACGCGATATCGCATCACATTTCTATGTATCATGACACGATATAATATTCATGACGAAGTGTCATGTATACCTCGCACACACTTCAAATGAATGTAAATGCGACACTTTCATGCTAGGAAATAGCGTTGGCAAATGTCTATGTATCGTAGCAATAAAGTTCTAATGCTTCTTAAAACGCGATATCGCATCTCATTTCTATGTTTCCTGATAAGATATAATTTTCATTGCGAAGTGTCATGTATACCATGCATACACTTCAAATGAATGTCAATGCGACACTTGCTTGCTAGGAAATAGCGTTTGCAGGTGTCTACGTATCGTAGCATAAGAGCTCTAACGCTTGTTAAATCGCGATATCGCATCTCATTTCTATGTTTCATGATAAGATATAATATTCATTGTGCAGTGTTATGTATACCTCGAATTCACTTCAAAAGAATGTAAACGCGACATTTCCTTGCTAGCAAGTAGCGTTTGCAGATGTCTACGTATCGAAGCAATAGACATCTAATGGTTGATAAATCGCCATATCGCATCCCATTTCTATGTTTCATGATAAGATATAATAATCATTGTGCAGTGTTATGTATACCTCGTTTCACCTGAAAAGAATGTAAATGCGACACTTCCTTGCTAGGAAATAGCGTTTGCAGATGTCTAAGTATCGAAGCAATAGAGTTCTAATGCTCCTTAAATCGCCATATTGCATCTCATTTCTATGGTTCATGATAAGATATAATATTCAATGTGGAGTGTTATGTATACCTCGTATTCACTTCAAAAGAATGTAAACGCGACACTACCTTGCCATGAAATAGCGTTTGCAGATGTCTACGTATCGTAGCATAAGAGTTCTAGTGCTTCTCAAAACGTGATATCGCTACTCATTACTATGTTTCATGATAATATGTAATATTCATTGTGGGGTGTTATGTATACCTCGTATTCACCTCAAAAGAATGTAAAGGCGACACTTCCTTGCTAGGAAATAGCGTTTGCAGATGTCTACGTATCGAAGCAATAGAGTTCTAATGCTTCTTAAATCGCCATATTGCATCTCATTTCTGTGGTTCATGATAAGATATAATATTCAATGTGGAGTGTTATGTATACCTCGTATTCACTTCAAAAGAATGTAAACGCGACAGTACCTTGCCAGGAAATAGCGTTTGCAGATGTCTACGTATCGTAGCATAAGAGTTTTAATGCTTCTCAAAACGTGATATCGCTACTCATTACTATGTTTCATGATAATATGTAATATTCATTGTGGAGTGTTATGTATACCTCGTATTCACCTCAAAAGAATGTAAAGGCGACACTTCATTGCTAGGAAATAGCGTTTGCAGATGTCTACGTATCGAAGCAATAGATTTCTAAAGCTTGCTAATTCGCGTTATCGCATCTCATATCCATGTGTCATGATAATATACAATATTCATTGCGAACTGTCATGTATACCTGGCATACACTTCAAATGAATGTGCATGCGACAGTTTCTTGCTAGGAAATAGCGTTTGCAGATATCTACGTATCGAGGCAATAGAGTTCTAATGCTTCTTAAATCGTCATATCGCATCTCATATCTACGTTTCCTGATAAGATATAATATTCTTTGTGAAGTGTCATGTATACCTCGTATTCCTTTCGAAAGAATGTGAATGCGACAGATCCTTGCTAGGAAATAGTGTTTGCAGATATCTACGTATCGAAGCAATAGATTTCCAAAGCTTCTTAAATCGCGATATCGCATTCCATTTTTATGTTTCATGATGAGATGTAATATTCATTGTGCAGTGTTATGAGTATTTCGTATTCACTTCAAAAGAATGTAAATGCGACACTTCCTTGCTAGGCAATAGAGTTTGCAGATGTCTACGTATCGAAGCAATAGATTTCTAATGCTCCTTAAATCGTCATATCGCATCTCATATCTACGTTTCATGGTATGATATAATATTCGTTGCGAAGTGTCATGCATACCTAGTATTCACTTGAAAAGAATGTAAATGCGACACTTCCTTGCTAGGAAATAGCGTTTGCAGATGTCTACGTATCGAAGCAATAGTTTTCTAATGCTTCTTAAATCGTCATATCGCATCTCATATCTACGTTTCATGGTATGATATAATATTTGTTGCGAAGTGTCATGCATACCTAGTATTCACTGGAAAAGAATGTAAATGCGACACTTCCTTGCTAGGAAATAGCGTTTGCAGATGTCTACGTATCGAAGCAATAGAGATTTAGTACCTCCTGAATCGCGATATCGCATTTCATTTCTATGTTTCATGATAACATATAATATTCATTGCGAAGAGCCATGTATTCATCGCATTCACTTCAAATGATTGTAAAAGCGACACTTCCTTTCTAGGAAATAACGTTCCCAGATATGTCTGTATCGAAACCATTGAGATCCAATGCTTCTCAAATCGCTATATCGCATCTCATTTCCATGTTTCATGATAAGAAATAATATTCATTGCGAAGTGACATTTATACCTCGTATTCACTTCAAAAGAATGTAAATGCGACAGTTCCTTGCTAGGAAGTAGCATTTGTAGATGTATACGTGTCGTAGCAATAGAGTTCTAATGCTTGTTAGAACGAAATATCGCATCTCATTTGTATGTTTCATGATTAGATATAATATTCATTGCGAAGTGTTATGTATTGCTCGTCTACGCTTCAATTGAATGTAAATGCGACACTTCCTTTCTAGGAAATTGTGTTTCCAGATGTCTACAGACCGAAGCAATAGAGTTCTAATGCTTCTTAAATCGAGATGTCGCATCTCATTTCTACGTTTCATGATAAGATATAATATTCAATGTGGTGTGTTATGTATACCTCGAATTCACTTCCAAAGAATGTAAATGCGACACTTCCATGCTAGGGAATAGCGTTTGCAGATGTCTACGTATCGTAGCAATGGAATTCTAATGCTTCTCAAAACGCGATATCGCATCACATTTCTATGTATCATGACACGATATAATATTCATGACGAAGTGTCATGTATACCTCGCACACACTTCAAATGAATGTAAATGCGACACTTTCATGCTAGGAAATAGCGTTGGCAAATGTCTATGTATCGTAGCAATAGAGTTCTAGTGCTCGTTAAAACGCGATATCACATCTCATTTCTATGTTTCATGATAAGATATAATATTCATTGTGGAGTGTTATGAATACCTCGTATTCACTTCAAAAGAATGCAAACCCGATATTTCCTTGCTAGGAAATAGCGATGTCAGATTTCTACGTATCGTAGCAATAGAGTACTAATGCTTCTTAAATCGCGATATCGCATCTCATTTCTATGTTTCATGACAAGATATAATATTCAATGTGCAGTGTTATGTATGTCTCGTATTCACATCAAAAGAATGTAAATGTGACGCTTCCTTGCTAGGAAATAGCGTTTGCAGATGTCTTTGTATCGAAACAATTGACTTCTAAAGCTTCTTCAAACGCGATATCGCATCTCAGTTCTACGCTTCATGATAAGATATAATATTCAATGTGGAGTGTTATGTATACCTCGTATTCAATTCAAAAGAATGTAAATGCGACACTTCCTTGATAGGAAATAGAGTTTGCCGATGTCTACGTATCGTAGCAATAGAGTTCTAATGCTTCTTAATCGCGATATCGCATCTCAATTCAATGTTTCGTGATAAGATATAATATTCATTGCGATGAGCAATGTATACATCGTACTCATTTCAAAAGAATGTAAATGCGACACATCCTTGCTGGTAAATAGCGTCTCCAGATATCTACGTATCGTAGCGATAGAGTTCTCATGCTTCTTAAAACGCGATATGGCATCTCATTTCTATGTTTCACGATAAGAGATAATATTCATTGCGAAATGTCACGTATACTTCGCATTCTCTTCAGAAGAAAGTAAATGGACACATCCATCCTAGGAAATAGCGTTTGCAGATGTCTACGTATCCTAGCAATAGTGTTCTAATACTGCTTAAAACGCGATATCGCATCTTACTTCTATGTTTCATGATAAGATATAATATCCAGTGCGAAGTGTCATGTATACCCCGTATTCACTTCAAAAGAGTGTAAATGCGACACTTGCTTGCTAGGAAATAGCGTTTCCAGATATCTACGTATCGAAGCAATAGAGTTCTCATGCTTCTTAAAACGCGATATGGCATCTCATTTCTATGTTTCACGATAAGAGATAATATTCATTGCTAAATGTCACGTATACTTCGTATTCTCTTCAAGCGAAAGTAAATGGACGCTTTCATGCTACGAAATAGCGTTTGCAGGTGTCTACGTATCGTAGAATTAGCGTTCTAATGCATCTCAAAACGCGATATCGCTACTCATTACTATGTTTCATGATAATATATAATATTCATTGTGGAGTGTTATGTATACCTCGTATTCACTTCAAAAGAATGTAAGTGCGACACTTCCTTGCTGGGAAACGGCGTTTGCAGACGTCTACGTATCGAAGCAATAGAGTTCTAAATCTTGATAATTCGCGATATCGCATCTCATTTCTATGTTTCATGATAATATATAATATTCATTGCGAAGTGTCACGTATACCTCGCATACACTTCAAACGAATGTAAATGCGACACATCCTTGCTAAGAAATAGCGTTTGCAGATGTCTACGTATCGTAGCATTAGTACTCTAATGCTTCTCAAAACGCGACAGCGTTTCTCATTTATATGTTTCATGATAGTATATAATATTCATCGAGTAGTGTCATGTATACCTTGCATACACTTCAAATGAATGTAAATGCGACACTTCCTTGCTAGGAAGTAGCGTTTGCAGATGTCTACGTATCGAAGCAATAGAATTCCAAAGCTTTTTAAATCGCGATATCGCATCTCATTTCTATGTTTCATGATAAGATGTAATATTCATTGTGGAGTATTATGTATACCTCGTATTCACTTCAAAAGAATGTAAACGCGACACTTCCTTGCTAGGAAATAGCGTTTGCAGATGTCTACGTATCGTAGAATTAGTGCTCTAATGCTTCTCAAAACGCGACATCGATTCTCCTTTCTATGTTTCATGATAGTATATAATATTCATTGCGTAGTGTCATGTATACCTCGCATACACATCAAATGAATGTAAATGCGACAATTCCTTGCCAGGAAATAGCGTTTGCAGATGTCTACGTATCGTAGCAATAGTGTTCTGATGCTTCTTAAAACGCGATATCGCATCTCATTTCTATGTTTCGTGATAAGATATAATAGTCATTGTGCAGTGTTATCTATACGTCGTATTCACTTCAAAAGAATGTAAATGCGACACTTCCTTGCTAGGAAATAGCGTTTGCAGATGTCTCCGTATCGAAGCAATAGAGATTTAGTACCTCCTGAATCGCGATATCGCATTTCATTTCTATGTTTCATGATAACATATAATATTCATTGCGAAGAGCCATGTATTCATCGCATTCACTTCAAATGATTGTAAAAGCGACACTTCCTTTCTAGGAAATAACGTTCCCAGATATGTCTGTATCGAAACCATTGAGATCCAATGCTTCTCAAATCGCCATATCGCATCTCATTTCCATGTTTCATGATAAGATATAATATTCATTGCGAAGTGTCATTTATACCTCGTATTCACTTCAAAAGAATGTAAATGCGACACTTCCTTGCTAGGAAGTAGCATTTGTAGATGTATACGTGTCGTAGCAATAGAGTTCTAATGCTTGTTAGAACGAAATATCGCATCTCATTTGTATGTTTCATGATTAGATATAATATTCATTGCGAAGTGTTATGTATTGCTCGTCTATGCTTTAATTGAATGTAAATGCGACACTTCCTTTCTAGGAAATTGTGTTTCCAGATGTCTACAGACCGAAGCAATATAGTTCTAATGCTTCTTACAACGCGCTATCACATCTCATTCCTAAGTCTCATGATAAGATATAATATTCAATGTGGTGTGTTATGTATACCTCGAATTCACTTCCAAAGAATGTAAATGCGACACTTCCATGCTAGGGAATAGCGTTTGCAGATGTCTACGTATCGTAGCAATGGAATTCTAATGCTTCTCAAAACGCGATATCGCATCACATTTCTATGTATCATGACACGATATAATATTCATGACGAAGTGTCATGTATACCTCGCACACACTTCAAATGAATGTAAATGCGACACTTTCATGCTAGGAAATAGCGTTGGCAAATGTCTATGTATCGTAGCAATAGAGTTCTAGTGCTCGTTAAAACGCGATATCACATCTCATTTCTATGTTTCATGATAAGATATAATATTCATTGTGGAGTGTTATGAATACCTCGTATTCACTTCAAAAGAATGCAAACCCGATATTTCCTTGCTAGGAAATAGCGATGTCAGATTTCTACGTATCGTAGCAATAGAGTACTAATGCTTCTTAAATCGCGATATCGCATCTCATTTCTATGTTTCATGACAAGATATAATATTCATTGTGCAGTGTTATGTATGTCTCGTATTCACATCAAAAGAATGTAAATGTGACGCTTCCTTGCTAGGAAATAGCGTTTGCAGATGTCTTTGTATCGAAACAATTGACTTCTGAAGCTTCTTCAAACGCGATATCGCATCTCAGTTCTACGCTTCATGATAAGATATAATATTCAATGTGGAGTGTTATGTATACCTCGTATTCAATTCAAAAGAATGTAAATGCGACACTTCCTTGATAGGAAATAGAGTTTGCCGATGTCTACGTATCGTAGCAATAGAGTTCTAATGCTTCTTAATCGCGATATCGCATCTCATTCCTATGTTTCATGATATGATATAATATTCATTGGGCAGTGTTATGTATTTCTCGTATTCACTACAAAAGAATGTAAATGCGACACTTCCTTGCTAGGCAATAGCGTTTCCAGATGTCTACGTACCGAAACAATAGAGTTCTAAAGCTTCTTAAAACGAGATGTCGCACCTCAATTCTACGCTTCATGATAAGATATAATATCCATTGCGAATTGTCATGTATACCCGTATTCACTTCAAAAGAATGTAAATGCGACACTTCCTTGCTAGGAAATAGCGCTTGCAGATGGCACCGTACCGAAGCAATAGAGTTCTATTGCCCCTGAAAAAGCGATATCGCATCTCATTTCTATGTTTCATGATACGATATAATATTCATTGCGAAGTGCCATGTGTACCTCGCATACACTTCAATTGAATGTACATGCGACACTTCCTTGCTAGGAAATAGCGTTTGCAGATGTCTACGTATCGAAGCACTAGAGTTCCAATGCTTCCTAAATCGACATACCGCATCTCATATCCACGTTTCCTGACAAGATATAATATTCATTGCGAAGTGTCATGTAGACCTCGTATACCTTTCAAAAGAATGTAAATGCGACACTTCCTTGCTAGGAAGTAGCGTTTGCAGATGTCTACGTATCGAAACAATAGTGTTCTAATGCTTCTTAAATCGCCATATCGCATCTCATTTCTATGTTTCATGATAAGATACAATATTCATTGTGCAGTGTTATGTATATCTCGTCTATACTTCAAATGGATGTAAATGCGACACTTCCTTGCTAGGAAATAGCGTTTGCAGATGTCTACGTATCGTAGCAATAGTGTTCTAATACTGCTTAAAACGCGATATCGCATCTTACTTCTATGTTTCATGATAAGATATAATATCCAGTGCGAAGTGTCATGTATACCCCGTATTCACTTCAAAAGAGTGTAAATGCGACACTTGCTTGCTAGGAAATAGCGTTTCCAGATATCTACGTATCGAAGCAATAGAGTTCTCATGCTTCTTAAAACGCGATATGGCATCTCATTTCTATGTTTCACGATAAGAGATAATATTCATTGCTAAATGTCACGTATACTTCGTATTCTCTTCAAGCGAAAGTAAATGGACGCTTTCATGCTACGAAATAGCGTTTGCAGGTGTCTACGTATCGTAGAATTAGCGTTCTAATGCATCTCAAAACGCGATATCGCTACTCATTACTATGTTTCATGATAATATATAATATTCATTGTGGAGTGTTATGTATACCTCGTATTCACTTCAAAAGAATGTAAGTGCGACACTTCCTTGCTGGGAAACGGCGTTTGCAGACGTCTACGTATCGAAGCAATAGAGTTCTAAATCTTGATAATTCGCGATATCGCATCTCATTTCTATGTTTCATGATAATATATAATATTCATTGCGAAGTGTCACGTATACCTCGCATACACTTCAAACGAATGTAAATGCGACACATCCTTGCTAAGAAATAGCGTTTGCAGATGTCTACGTATCGTAGCATTAGTACTCTAATGCTTCTCAAAACGCGACAGCGTTTCTCATTTATATGTTTCATGATAGTATATAATATTCATCGAGTAGTGTCATGTATACCTTGCATACACTACAAATGAATGTAAATGCGACACTTCCTTGCTAGGAAGTAGCGTTTGCAGATGTCTACGTATCGAAGCAATAGAATTCCAAAGCTTTTTAAATCGCGATATCGCATCTCATTTCTATGTTTCATGATAAGATGTAATATTCATTGTGGAGTATTATGTATACCTCGTATTCACTTCAAAAGAATGTAAACGCGACACTTCCTTGCTAGGAAATAGCGTTTGCAGATGTCTACGTATCGTAGAATTAGTGCTCTAATGCTTCTCAAAACGCGACATCGATTCTCCTTTCTATGTTTCATGATAGTATATAATATTCATTGCGTAGTGTCATGTATACCTCGCATACACATCAAATGAATGTAAATGCGACAATTCCTTGCCAGGAAATAGCGTTTGCAGATGTCTACGTATCGTAGCAATAGTGTTCTGATGCTTCTTAAAACGCGATATCGCATCTCATTTCTATGTTTCGTGATAAGATATAATAGTCATTGTGCAGTGTTATCTATACGTCGTATTCACTTCAAAAGAATGTAAATGCGACACTTCCTTGCTAGGAAATAGCGTTTGCAGATGTCTCCGTATCGAAGCAATAGAGATTTAGTACCTCCTGAATCGCGATATCGCATTTCATTTCTATGTTTCATGATAACATATAATATTCACTGCGAAGAGCCATGTATTCATCGCATTCACTTCAAATGATTGTAAAAGCGACACTTCCTTTCTAGGAAATAACGTTCCCAGATATGTCTGTATCGAAACCATTGAGATCCAATGCTTCTCAAATCGCCATATCGCATCTCATTTCCATGTTTCATGATAAGACATAATATTCATTGCGAAGTGTCATTTATACCTCGTATTCACTTCAAAAGAATGTAAATGCGACACTTCCTTGCTAGGAAGTAGCATTTGTAGATGTATACGTGTCGTAGCAATAGAGTTCTAATGCTTGTTAGAACGAAATATCGCATCTCATTTGTATGTTTCATGATTAGATATAATATTCATTGCGAAGTGTTATGTATTGCTCGTCTATGCTTTAATTGAATGTAAATGCGACACTTCCTTTCTAGGAAATTGTGTTTCCAGATGTCTACAGACCGAAGCAATATAGTTCTAATGCTTCTTACAACGCGCTATCACATCTCATTCCTAAGTCTCATGATAAGATATAATATTCAATGTGGTGTGTTATGTATACCTCGAATTCACTTCCAAAGAATGTAAATGCGACACTTCCATGCTAGGGAATAGCGTTTGCAGATGTCTACGTATCGTAGCAATGGAATTCTAATGCTTCTCAAAACGCGATATCGCATCACATTTCTATGTATCATGACACGATATAATATTCATGACGAAGTGTCATGTATACCTCGCACACACTTCAAATGAATGTAAATGCGACACTTTCATGCTAGGAAATAGCGTTGGCAAATGTCTATGTATCGTAGCAATAGAGTTCTAGTGCTCGTTAAAACGCGATATCACATCTCATTTCTATGTTTCATGATAAGATATAATATTCATTGTGGAGTGTTATGAATACCTCGTATTCACTTCAAAAGAATGCAAACCCGATATTTCCTTGCTAGGAAATAGCGATGTCAGATTTCTACGTATCGTAGCAATAGAGTACTAATGCTTCTTAAATCGCGATATCGCATCTCATTTCTATGTTTCATGACAAGATATAATATTCATTGTGCAGTGTTATGTATGTCTCGTATTCACATCAAAAGAATGTAAATGTGACGCTTCCTTGCTAGGAAATAGCGTTTGCAGATGTCTTTGTATCGAAACAATTGACTTCTGAAGCTTCTTCAAACGCGATATCGCATCTCAGTTCTACGCTTCATGATAAGATATAATATTCAATGTGGAGTGTTATGTATACCTCGTATTCAATTCAAAAGAATGTAAATGCGACACTTCCTTGATAGGAAATAGAGTTTGCCGATGTCTACGTATCGTAGCAATAGAGTTCTAATGCTTCTTAATCGCGATATCGCATCTCATTCCTATGTTTCATGATATGATATAATATTCATTGGGCAGTGTTATGTATTTCTCGTATTCACTACAAAAGAATGTAAATGCGACACTTCCTTGCTAGGCAATAGCGTTTCCAGATGTCTACGTACCGAAACAATAGAGTTCTAAAGCTTCTTAAAACGAGATGTCGCACCTCAATTCTACGCTTCATGATAAGATATAATATCCATTGCGAATTGTCATGTATACCCGTATTCACTTCAAAAGAATGTAAATGCGACACTTCCTTGCTAGGAAATAGCGCTTGCAGATGGCACCGTACCGAAGCAATAGAGTTCTATTGCCCCTGAAAAAGCGATATCGCATCTCATTTCTATGTTTCATGATACGATATAATATTCATTGCGAAGTGCCATGTGTACCTCGCATACACTTCAATTGAATGTACATGCGACACTTCCTTGCTAGGAAATAGCGTTTGCAGATGTCTACGTATCGAAGCACTAGAGTTCCAATGCTTCCTAAATCGACATACCGCATCTCATATCCACGTTTCCTGACAAGATATAATATTCATTGCGAAGTGTCATGTAGACCTCGTATACCTTTCAAAAGAATGTAAATGCGACACTTCCTTGCTAGGAAGTAGCGTTTGCAGATGTCTACGTATCGAAACAATAGTGTTCTAATGCTTCTTAAATCGCCATATCGCATCTCATTTCTATGTTTCATGATAAGATACAATATTCATTGTGCAGTGTTATGTATATCTCGTCTATACTTCAAATGGATGTAAATGCGACACTTCCTTGCTAGGAAATCGCGTTTGCAGATGTCTACGTATCGTAGCAATAGTGTTCTAATACTGCTTAAAACGCGATATCGCATCTTACTTCTATGTTTCATGATGAGATATAATATCCATTGCGAAGTGTCATGTATACCCGGTATTCACTTCAAGAGAATGTAAATGCGACACTTGTTTGCTAGGAAATAGCGTCTCCAGATATCAACGTATCGTAGCAATAGAGTACTAGTGCTTCTTAAAACGCGATATCGCATCTCCTTTCTGTGTTTCATGATAAAATATAATATCCATTGCGAAGTGTCATGCATATCCCGTATTCACTTCAAAAGAATGTAAATGCGACACTTCCTTGCTAGGAAATAGCGTCTCCAGATAGCTACGTATCGAAGCAATAGAGTTCTCATGCTTCTTAAAACGCGATATGGCATCTCATTTCTATGTTTCACGATAAGAGATAATATTCATTGCGAAATGTCACGTATACTTCGTATTCTCTTCAGAAGAAAGTAAATGGACACTTCCATACTAGGAAATAGCGTTTGCAGATGTCTACGTATCGTAGCAGTAGTGTTCTAATACTGCTTAAAACGCGATATCGCATCTTGCATCTATGTTTCATGATAAGATATAGTATCCAGTGCGAAGTGTCATGTATACCCCGTATTCACTTCAAAAGAATGTAAATGCTATACTTCCTTCCTAGGAAATAGCGTTTGCAGATGTCTACGTATCGAGGCAATAGGGTTCTAATGCTTCTTAAATCGTCATATCGCATCTCATATCTACGTTTCATGATATGATATAATATTCATTGCGATGTGACATGTATACCTCGTATTCCTTTCAAAAGAATGTAACTGCGACACTTCCTTGCTGGGAAATGGCGTTTGCAGATGTCTACGTATCGAAGCATTAGTGCACTAATTCTTCTTAAATCGCCATATCGTATCTCATTTCTATGTTTCATGATAAGATATAATATTACTTGCGAAGTGTCATGTATACCTCCTATTCCTTTCAAAGGAATGTAAATGTGACACTTCCTTGCTGGGAAGTAGCGTTTGCAGATGTCTACGTATCGAAGCAATAGTTTTCTAATGCTTCTTAAATCGTCATATTGCATCTCATATCTACGTTTCATGATATGATATAATATTCATTGCGATGTGTCATATATACCTCGTATTCCTTTCAAATGAATGTAACTGCGACACTTCCTTGCTGGGAAATAGCGTTTGCAGATGTCTACGTATCGAAGCAATAGTGCTCTAATGATTCTTAAATCGCGATATCGCATCTCAATTCTATGTTTAATGATATGATATAATATTCATTGTGCAGTGTTATGTATACCTCGTATTCACTTGAAAAGAATGTAAATGCTACACTTCCTTCCTAGGAAGTAGCGTTTGCAGATGTCTACGTATCGAAGCAGTAGATTTCTAATGCTTCTTAAATCGTCATATCGCATCTCGTTTCTATGTTTCATGATAAGATATAATATTCATTGTGCAGTGTTATGTATACCTCGTATTCACTTGAAAAGAATGTAAATGCGACACTTCCTTGGTAGGTAGTAGCGTTTGCAGATGTCTACGTATCGAAGCAATAGATTTCTAATTCTTCTTAG
This sequence comes from Xylocopa sonorina, assembly GCF_050948175.1. Lineage (NCBI taxonomy): Eukaryota > Metazoa > Arthropoda > Insecta > Hymenoptera > Apidae > Xylocopa > Xylocopa sonorina. The sequence goes on along the minus strand of NW_027490134.1, from coordinate 1,289,173 downwards.
TTCGTCATATCGCATCTCATATCTACGTTTCGTGATATGATATAATATTCATTGCGATGTGTCATATATACCTCGTATTCCTTTCAAATGAATGTAACTGCGACACTTCCTTGCTGGGAAATAGCGTTTGCAGATGTCTACGTATCGAAGCAATAGTGTTCTAATGATTCTTAAATCGCGATATCGCATCTCATTTCTATGTTTAATGATATGATATAATATTCATTGTGCAGTGTTATGTATACCTCGTATTCACTTGAAAAGAATGTAAATGCTACACTTCCTTCCTAGGAAGTAGCGTTTGCAGATGTCTACGTATCGAAGCAATAGATTTCTAATGCTTCTTAAATCGTCATATCGCATCTCATTTCTATGTTTCATGATAAGATATAATATTCATTGTGCAGTGTTATGTATACCTCGCATACACTTCAAATGAATGTAAATGCGACACTTCCTTGCTAGGAAATAGCGTTTGCAGATGTCTACGTATCGAAGCAATAGAGTTCTAATGCTTCTTAAATCGTCATATCGCATCTCATATCTACGTTTCATGGTAGGATATAATATTCATTGCGGAGTGTCATGTATACCTCGTATTCCTTTCAAAAGAATATAAATGCGACACTACCTTGCTAGGAAGTACCGTTTGCAGATGTCTACGTATCGAAGCAATAGTGATCTAATGCTTCTTAAATCGCCATATTGCTTCTCATTTCTATGCTTCATGATAATACATAATAATCACTGCGGAGTGTCATGTATACCTCGCATACACTTCAAATGAATGTAAATGCGACACTTTCTTGCTAGGAAATAGAGATTGGAGGCGTCTACGTATCCAAGCAATAGAGTTCTAATGCTTCTCAAAATGCGATATCGCATCTCATTCCTATGTTTCATGATAAGATATAATATTCAATGTGCAGTGTTATGTACTCCTCGTATTCACTTCAAAAGAAAGTAAATGCGACAATACCTTGCTAGGAAATAGCGTTTGCAGATATCTCCGTATCGGAGAAATAGTGTTCTAATACTCCTTAAATCGCGATATCGCACCTCATTTCTATGTTTCATGATAATATATAGCATTCACTGCGAAGTGTCATGTACACCTCGCATACACTTCAAATGAATGTAAAGGCGACACTTCCTTGCTAGGAAATAGCGTTTGCAGATGTCTACCTATCGAAGCAATAGTGTTCTAATGCTTCTTAAATCGCGATATCGCATCTCATTTCTATGTTTCATGATAAGATACAATATTCATTGTGCAGTGTTATGTATACCTCGTATTCACTTGAAAAGAATATAAATGCTACACTTCCTTCCTAGGAAGTAGCGTTCGCAGATGTCTACGTATCGAAGCAATAGAGTTCTAATGCTTCTTTAATCGTCCTATCGCATCTCGTTTCTATGTTTCATGATAAGATATAATATTCATTGTGCAGTGTTATGTATTCCTCGTATTCACTTGAAAAGAATGTAAATGCGACACTTCCTTGGTAGGTAGTAGCGTTTGCAGATGTCTACGTATCGAAGCAATAGAGTTCTAATTCTTCTTAGTTCGTCATATCGCATCTGATATCTACGTTTCATGATATGATATAATATTCATTGCGATGTGTCATATATACCTCGTATTCCTTTCAAATGAATGTAACTGCGACACTTCCTTGCTGGGAAATAGCGTTTGCAGATGTCCACGTATCGAAGCAATAGAGTTCTAATGCTTCTTAAATCGTCATATCGCATCTCATTCCTATGTTTCATGATGAGATACAATATTCATTGCGAAGTGTCATGTATACCTCGGATACACATCAAATGAATGTAAATGTAACAGTTCCGTGCTAGTAAATAGCGCTTGCGGATGTCTAAGTATCGAAGCAAGAAAGTTCTAATGCTTCTCAAAAAGCGATATCGCATCTCATTTCTATGTTTCATGATAAGATATAATATTCAATGTGCAGTGTTATGTAATCCTCGTATTCACTTCAAAAGAAAGTAAATGCGACAATACCTTGCTAGGAAATAGCGTTTGCAGATGTCTCCGTATCGAAGAAATAGTGTTCTAATACTCCTTAAATCGCGATATCGCATCTCATTTCTACGTTTCGTGATAAGATATAATATTCATTGTGGAGTGTTATGTATACCGCGTATTCACTTCAAAAGAATGTAAACGCGACATGTCCTTGCCAAGAAAAAGCGTTTGCAGATGACTACGTATCGTAGCATTAGAGTTCTAATGCTTCTCAAAACGCGACATCGATTCTCCTTTCTATGTTTCATGATAGTATATAATATTCATTGCGTAGTGTCATGTATACCTCGCATACACATCAAATGAATGTAAATGCAACAATTCCTTGCCAGGAAATAGCGTTTGCAGATGTCTACGTATCGAAACAATAGTGTTCTGATGCTTCTTAAAACGCGATATCGCATCTCATTTCTATGTTTCGTGATAAGATATAATAGTCATTGTGCAGTGTTATCTATACGTCGTATTCACTTCAAAAGAATGTAAATGCGACACTTCCTTGCTAGGAAATAGCGTTTGCGGATGTCTCCGTATCGAAGCAATAGAGATTTAGTGCCTCCTGAATCGCGATATCGCATTTCATTTCTATGTTTCATGATAACATATAATATTCATTGCGAAGAGCCATGTATTCATCGCATTCACTTCAAATGATTGTAAAAGCGACACTTCCTTTCTAGGAAATAACGTTCCCAGATATGACTGTATCGAAACCATTGAGATCCAATGCTTCTCAAATCGCCATATCGCATCTCATTTCCATGTTTCATGATAAGATATAATATTCATAGCGAAGTGACATTTATACCTCGTATTCACTTCAAAAGAATGTAAATGCGACACTTCCTTGCTAGGAAGTAGCATTTGTAGATGTATACGTGTCGTAGCAATAGAGTTCTAATGCTTGTTAGAACGAAATATCGCATCTCATTTGTATGTTTCATGATTAGATATAATATTCATTGCGAAGAGTTATGTATTGCTCGTCTACGCTTCAATTGAATGTAAATGCGACACTTCCTTTCTAGGAAATTGTGTTTCCAGATGTCTACAGACCGAAGCAATATAGTTCTAATGCTTCTTACAACGCGCTATCACATCTCATTCCTAAGTCTCATGACAAGATATAATATTCAATGTGGTGTGTTATGTATACCTCGAATTCACTTCCAAAGAATGTAAATGCGACACTTCCTTGATAGGAAATAGAGTTTGCCGATGTCTACGTATCGTAGCAATAGAGTTCTAATGCTTCATAATCGCGATATCGCATCTCATTCCTATGTTTCATGATATGATATAATATTCATTGGGCAGTGTTATGTATTTCTCGTATTCACTACAAAAGAATGTAAATGCGACACTTCCTTGCTAGGCAATAGCGTTTCCAGATGTCTACGTACCGAAACAATAGAGTTCTAAAGCTTCTTAAAACGAGATGTCGCACCTCAATTCTACGTTTCATGATAAGGTATAATATCCATTGCGAATTGTCATGTATACCCGTATTCATTTCGAAAGAATGTAAATGTGACACTTCCTTGCTAGGAAATAGCGCCTACAGATATCTACGTATCGTAGCAAAAGGGTTCTAATGCTTCTTAAAACGCGATGTCGCATCACATTTCTATGTTTCATGATAAAATATAATATCCATTGCGAAGTGTCATGTATACCTCGTATTCACTTCAAAAGAATGTAAATGCGACACTTCCATGATAGGAAATAGCGTCTCCAGATATCCACGTTCCGTAGCAATGTAGTTCTAATGCTTCTTAAATCGCGATATCGCATCTCAATTCAATGTTTCGTGATAAGATATAATATTCATTGCGATGAGCAATGTATACATCGTACTCATATCAAAAGAATGTAAATGCGACACATCCTTGCTGGTAAATAGCGTCTCCAGATATCTACGTATCGTAGCGATAGAGTTCTCATGCTTCTTAAAACGCGATATGGCATCTCATTTCTATGTTTCACGATAAGAGATAATATTCATTGCGAAATGTCACGTATACTTCGCATTCTCTTCAGAAGAAAGTAAATGGACACATCCATGCTAAGAAATAGCGTTTGCAGATGTCTACGTATCGTAGCAATAGTGTTCTAATACTGCTTAAAACGCGATATCGCATCTTACTTCTATGTTTCATGATAAGATATAATATCCAGTGCGAAGTGTCATGTATACCCCGTATTCACTTCAAAAGAGTGTAAATGCGACACTTGCTTGCTAGGAAATAGCGTTTCCAGATATCTACGTATCGAAGCAATAGAGTTCTCATGCTTCTTAAAACGCGATATGGCATCTCATTTCTATGTTTCACGATAAGAGATAATATTCATTGCGAAATGTCACGTATACTTCGTATTCTCTTCAGAAGAAAGTAAATGGACACTTCCATACTAGGAAATAGCGTTTGCAGATGTCTACGTATCGTAGCAATAGTGTTCTAATACTGCTTAAAACGCGATATCGCATCTTACATCTATGTTTCATGATAAGATATAATATCCAGTGCGAAGTGTCATGTATACCCCGTATTCACTTCAAAAGAATGTAAATGCGACACTTCCTTGCTAGGAAATAGCGCCTACAGATATCTACGTATCGTAACAATAGAGTTCTAACGCTTCTTAAAACGCGATATGGCATCTCATTTCTATGTTTCACGATAAGATGTCATATTCAATGCGAAGAGTCTTGTATGGCTCTTATTCTCTTCAAAAGCATGTAAGTGCGACACTTCCTTGCTAGAAAATAGCGTTTCCAGGTGTTTACGTATCGAAACAATAGAGCTCTAATGCTTCTTAGAACGAGATGCCGCATATCATTTCTATGTTTCATGATAAGATAAAACATTCATTACGAAGTGTCATGTATACCCCGTATTCACTTCAAAAGAATGTAAATGCGACACTTCCTTGCTAGGAAATAGCGTTTGCAGATGTCTACGTATCGTAGCAATAGTGTTCTAATATTGCTTAAAACGCGATATCGCATCTTACTTCTATGTTTCATGATAAGATATAATATCCAGTGCGAAGTGTCATGTATACCCCGTATTCACTTCAAAAGAGTGTAAATGCGACACTTGCTTGCTAGGAAATAGCGTTTCCAGATATCTACGTATCGAAGCAATAGAGTTCTCATGCTTCTTAAAACGCGATATGGCATCTCATTTCTATGTTTCACGATAAGAGATAATATTCATTGCTAAATGTCACGTATACTTCGTATTCTCTTCAAACGAAAGTAAATGGACGCTTTCATGCTACGAAATAGCGTTTGCAGGTGTCTACGTATCGTAGAATTAGCGTTTTAATGCATCTCAAAACGCGATATCGCTACTCATTACTATGTTTCATGATAATATATAATATTCATTGTGGAGTGTTATGTATACCTCGTATTCGCTTCAAAAGAATGTAAATGCGGACACTTCCTTGCTGGGAAACGGCGTTTGCAGACGTCTACGTATCGAAGCAATAGAGTTCTAAATCTTGATAATTCGCGATATCGCATCTCATTTCTATGTTTCATGATAATATATAATATTCATTGCGAAGTGACACGTATACCTCGCATACACTTCAAACGAATGTAAATGCGACACATCCTTGCTAAGAAATAGCGTTTGCAGATGTCTACGTATCGTAGCATTAGTGCTCTAATGCTTCTCAAAACGCGACAGCGTTTCTCATTTATATGTTTCATGATAGTATATAATATTCATCGAGTAGTGTCATGTATACCTTGCATACACTTCAAATGAATGTAAATGCGACACTTCCTTGCTAGGAAGTAGCGTTTGCAGATGTCTACGTATCGAAGCAATAGAATTCCAAAGCTTCTTAAATCGCGATATCGCATCTCATTTCTATGTTTCATGATAAGATGTAATATTCATTGTGGAGTATTATGTATACCTCGTATTCACTTCAAAAGAATGTAAACGCGACACTTCCTTGCTAGGAAATAGCGTTTGCAGATGTCTACGTATCGTAGAATTAGTGCTCTAATGCTTCTCAAAACGCGACATCGATTCTCCTTTCTATGTTTCATGATAGTATATAATATTCATTGCGTAGTGTCATGTATACCTCGCATACACATCAAATGAATGTAAATGCGACAATTCCTTGCCAGGAAATAGCGTTTGCAGATGTCTACGTATCGTAGCAATAGTGTTCTGATGCTTCTTAAAACGCGATATCGCATCTCATTTCTATGTTTCGTGATAAGATATAATAGTCATTGTGCAGTGTTATCTATACGTCGTATTCACTTCAAAAGAATGTAAATGCGACACTTCCTTGCTAGGAAATAGCGTTTGCAGATGTCTCCGTATCGAAGCAATAGAGATTTAGTGCCTCCTGAATCGCGATATCGCATTTCATTTCTATGTTTCATGATAACATATAATATTCATTGCGAAGAGCCATGTATTCATCGCATTCACTTCAAATGATTGTAAAAGCGACACTTCCTTTCTAGGAAATAACGTTCCCAGATATGTCTGTATCGAAACCATTGAGATCCAATGCTTCTCAAATCGCCATATCGCATCTCATTTCCATGTTTCATGATAAGATATAATATTCATTGCGAAGTGTCATTTATACCTCGTATTCACTTCAAAAGAATGTAAATGCGACACTTCCTTGCTAGGAAGTAGCATTTGTAGATGTATACGGGTCGTAGCACCAGAGTTCCAATGCTTCATAAATTGTCATACCGCATCTCATTTCTATGTTTCATGATAAGATATAATATTCATTGTGCAGTGTTATGTTTACCTCGTATTCACCTCAAAAGAATGTAAATACGACACTTCCTTGCTAGGAAATAGCGTTTGCAGATGTCTACGTATCGAAGCAATGGAGTTCCAATGCTTCCTAAATCGTCATACCGCATCTCATATCCACGTTTCCTGACAAGATATAATATTCATTGCGAAGTGTCATGTAGACCTCGTATACCTTTCAAAAGAATGTAAATGCGACACTTCCTTGCTAGGAAGTAGCGTTTGCCGATGTCTACGTATCGAAGCTATAGAGTTCTAATGCTTCTTAAATCGCCATATTACATCTCTTTAATATATGTTTTATGGTAAGATATAGTATTCATTGTGGAGTGTTATGTGTACCTCGTGTTCACTTCAAAAGAATGTAAACGCGACACTTCCTTGCCAGGAGATAGCGTTTGCAGATGTCTACGTATAGTAGCAATAGAGTTCTAGTGCTTCTTATATCGCGATATCGCATCTCAATTCAATGTTATGTGATAAGATATAATATTCATTGCGAGGAGTCATGTACAGCTACATTCACTTCAAAAGAATGTAAATGCGACACTTCCTTGCTAGGAAATAGCGTCTCCAGATAGCTACGTATCGAAGCAATAGAGTTCACATGCTTCTTAAAACGCGATATGGCATCTCATTTCTATGTTTCACGATAAGAGATAATATCCATTGCGAAATGTCACGTATACTTCGTATTCTCTTCAGAAGAAAGTAAATGAACACTTCCATACTAGGAAATAGCGTTTGCAGATGTCTACGTATCGTAGCAATAGTGTTCTAATACTGCTTAAAACGCGATATCGCATCTTACATCTATGTTTCATGATAAGATATAATATCCAGTGCGACGTGTCATGTATACCCCGTATTCACTTCAAAAGAATGTAAATGCGACACTTCCTTGCTAGGAAATAGCGCCTACAGATATCTACGTATCGTAACAATAGAGTTCTAATGCTTCTTAAAACGCGATATGGCATCTCATTTCTATGTTTCACGATAAGATGTCATATTCAATGCGAAGTGTCTTGTATGGCTCTTATTCACTTCAAAAGTATGTAAATGCGACACTTCCTTGCTAGAAAATAGCGTTTCCAGGTGTTTACGTATCGAAACAATAGAGCTCTAATGCTTCTTAAAACGAGATGCCGCATATCATTTCTGTGTTTCATGATAAGATAAAATATTCATTACGAAGTGTCATGTATACCCCGTATTCACTTCAAAAGAATGTAAATGCGACACTTCCTTGCTAGGAAATAGCGCTTGCAGATGGCACCGTACCGAAGCAATAGAGTTCTATTGCTCCTGAAAAAGCGATATCGCATCTCATATCTACGTTTCGTGATATGATATAATATTCATTGCGATGTGTCATATATACCTCGTATTCCTTTCAAATGAATGTAACTGCGACACTTCCTTGCTGGGAAATAGCGTTTGCAGATGTCTACGTATCGAAGCAATAGTGTTCTAATGATTCTTAAATCGCGATATCGCATCTCATTTCTATGTTTAATGATATGATATAATATTCATTGTGCAGTGTTATGTATACCTCGTATTCACTTGAAAAGAATGTAAATGCTACACTTCCTTCCTAGGAAGCAGCGTTTGCAGATGTCTACGTATCGAAGCAATAGATTTCTAATGCTTCTTAAATCGTCATATCGCATCTCATTTCTATGTATCATGATAAGATATAATATTCATTGTGCAGTGTTATGTATACCTCGCATACACTTCAAATGAATGTAAATGCGACACTTCCTTGCTAGGAAATAGCGTTTGCAGATGTCTACGTATCGAAGCAATAGAGTTCTAATGCTTCTTAAATCGTCATATCGCATCTCATATCTACGTTTCATGATAGGATATAATATTCATTGCGGAGTGTCATGTGTACCTCGTATTCCTTTCAAAAGAATATAAATGCGACACTACCTTGCTAGGAAGTACCGTTTGCAGATGTCTACGTATCGAAGCAATAGTGATCTAATGCTTCTTAAATCGCCATATTGCTTCTCATTTCTATGCTTCATGATAATATATAATAATCACTGCGGAGTGTCATGTATACCTCGCATACACTTCAAATGAATGTAAATGCGACACTTTCTTGCTAGGAAATAGAGATTGGAGGCGTCTACGTATCCAAGCAATAGAGTTCTAATGCTTCTCAAAAAGCGATATCGCATCTCATTCCTATGTTTCATGATAAGATATAATATTCAATGTGCAGTGTTATGTACTCCTCGTATTCACTTCAAAAGAAAGTAAATGCGACAATACCTTGCTAGGAAATAGCGTTTGCAGATATCTCCGTATCGAAGAAATAGTGTTCTAATACTCCTTAAATCGCGATATCGCATCTCATTTCTATCTTTCATGATAATATATAGCATTCACTGCGAAGTGTCATGTACACCTCGCATACACTTCAAATGAATGTAAATGCGACACTTCCTTGCTAGGATATAGCGTTTGCAGATGTCTACCTATCGAAGCAATAGTGTTCTAATGCTTCTTAAATCGCGATATCGCATCTCATTTCTATGTTTCATGATAAGATACAATATTCATTGTGCAGTGTTATGTATACCTCGTATTCACTTGAAAAGAATATAAATGCTACACTTCCTTCCTAGGAAGTAGCGTTCGCAGATGTCTACGTATCGAAGCAATAGAGTTCTAATGCTTCTTTAATCGTCCTATCGCATCTCGTTTCTATGTTTCATGATAAGATATAATATTCATTGTGCAGTGTTATGTATCCCTCGTATTCATTTGAAAAGAATGTAAATGCGACACTTCCTTGGTAGGTAGTAGCGTTTGCAGATGTCTACGTATCGAAGCAATAGAGTTCTAATGCTTCTTAAATCGTCATATCGCATCTCATTCCTATGTTTCATGATGAGATACAATATTCATTGCGAAGTGTCATGTATACCTCGGATACACATCAAATGAATGTAAATGTAACAGTTCCGTGCTAGTAAATAGCGTTAGCGGATGTCTAAGTATCGAAGCAAGAAAGTTCTAATGCTTCTCAAAAAGCGATATCGCATCTCATTTCTATGTTTCATGATAAGATATAATATTCAATGTGCAGTGTTATGTAATCCTCGTATTCACTTCAAAAGAAAGTAAATGCGACAATACCTTGCTAGGAAATAGCGTTTGCAGATGTCTCCGTATCGAAGAAATAGTGTTCTAATACTGCTTAAAACGCGATATCGCATCTTACTTCTATGTTTCATGATGAGATATAATATCCATTGCGAAGTGTCATGTATACCCGGTATTCACTTCAAGAGAATGTAAATGCGACACTTGCTTGCTAGGAAATAGCGTCTCCAGATATCAACGTATCGTAGCAATAGAGTACTAGTGCTTCTTAAAACGCGATATCGCATCTCCTTTCTGTGTTTCATGATAAAATATAATATCCATTGCGAAGTGTCATGTATATCCCGTATTCACTTCAAAAGAATGTAAATGCGACACTTCCTTGCTAGGAAATAGCGTCTCCAGATAGCTACGTATCGAAGCAATAGAGTTCTCATGCTTCTTAAAACGCGATATGGCATCTCATTTCTATGTTTCACGATAAGAGATAATATTCATTGCGAAATGTCACGTATACTTCGTATTCTCTTCAGAAGAAAGTAAATGGACACTTCCATACTAGGAAATAGCGTTTGCAGATGTCTACGTATCGTAGCAGTAGTGTTCTAATACTGCTTAAAACGCGATATCGCATCTTACATCTATGTTTCATGATAAGATATAGTATCCAGTGCGAAGTGTCATGTATACCCCGTATTCACTTCAAAAGAATGTAAATGCTATACTTCCTTCCTAGGAAGTAGCGTTTGCAGATGTCTACGTATCGAAACAATAGTGTTCTAATGCTTCTTAAATCGCCATATCGCATCTCATTTCTATGTTTCATGATAAGATACAATATTCATTGTGCAGTGTTATGTATATCTCGTCTATACTTCAAATGGATGTAAATGCGACACTTCCTTGCTAGGAAATCGCGTTTGCAGATGTCTACGTATCGTAGCAATAGTGTTCTAATACTGCTTAAAACGCGATATCGCATCTTACTTCTATGTTTCATGATGAGATATAATATCCATTGCGAAGTGTCATGTATACCCGGTATTCACTTCAAGAGAATGTAAATGCGACACTTGCTTGCTAGGAAATAGCGTCTCCAGATATCAACGTATCGTAGCAATAGAGTACTAGTGCTTCTTAAAACGCGATATCGCATCTCCTTTCTGTGTTTCATGATAAAATATAATATCCATTGCGAAGTGTCATGTATATCCCGTATTCACTTCAAAAGAATGTAAATGCGACGCTTCCTTGCTAGGAAATAGCGTCTCCAGATAGCTACGTATCGAAGCAATAGAGTTCTCATGCTTCTTAAAACGCGATATGGCATCTCATTTCTATGTTTCACGATAAGAGATAATATTCATTGCGAAATGTCACGTATACTTCGTATTCTCTTCAGAAGAAAGTAAATGGACACTTCCATACTAGGAAATAGCGTTTGCAGATGTCTACGTATCGTAGCAGTAGTGTTCTAATACTGCTTAAAACGCGATATCGCATCTTACATCTATGTTTCATGATAAGATATAGTATCCAGTGCGAAGTGTCATGTATACCCCGTATTCACATCAAAAGAATGTAAATGCTATACTTCCTTCCTAGGAAATAGCGTTTGCAGATGTCTACGTATCGAGGCAATAGAGTTCTAATGCTTCTTAAATCGTCATATCGCATCTCATACCTACGTTTCATGATATGATATAATATTCATTGCGATGTGACATGTATACCTCGTATTCCTTTCAAAAGAATGTAACTGCGACACTTCCTTGCTGGGAAATGGCGTTTGCAGATGTCTACGTATCGAAGCATTAGTGCACTAATGCTTCTTAAATCGCCATATCGTATCTCATTTCTATGTTTCATGATAAGATATAATATTACTTGCGAAGTGTCATGTATACCTCCTATTCCTTTCAAAGGAATGTAAATGTGACACTTCCTTGCTAGGAAGTAGCGTTTGCAGATGTCTACGTATTGAAGCAATAGTTTTCTAATGCTTCTTAAATCGTCATATTGCATCTCATATCTACGTTTCATGATATGATATAATATTCATTGCGATGTGTCATATATACCTCGTATTCCTTTCAAATGAATGTAACTGCGACACTTCCTTGCTGGGAAATAGCGTTTGCAGATGTCTACGTATCGAAGCAATAGTGTTCTAATGTTTCTTAAATCGCGATATCGCATCTCAATTCTATGTTTAATGATATGATATAATATTCATTGTGCAGTGTTATGTATACCTCGTATTCACTTGAAAAGAATGTAAATGCTACACTTCCTTCCTAGGAAGTAGCGTTTGCAGATGTCTACGTATCGAAGCAATAGATTTCTAATGCTTCTTAAATCGTCATATCGCATCTCGTTTCTATGTTTCATGATAAGATATAATATTCATTGTGCAGTGTTATGTATACCTCGTATTCACTTGAAAAGAACGTAAATGCGACACTTCCTTGGTAGGTAGTAGCGTTTGCAGATGTCTACGTATCGAAGCAATAGAGTTCTAATTCTTCTTAGTTCGTCATATCGCATCTCATATCTACGTTTCGTGATATGATATAATATTCATTGCGATGTGTCATATATACCTCGTATTCCTTCCAAATGAATGTAACTGCGACACTTCCTTGCTGGGAAATAGCGTTTGCAGATGTCTACGTATCGAAGCAATAGTGTTCTAATGATTCTTAAATCGCGATATCGCATCTCATTTCTATGTTTAATGATATGATATAATATTCATTGTGCAGTGTTATGTATACCTCGTATTCACTTGAAAAGAATGTAAATGCTACACTTCCTTCCTAGGATGTAGCGTTTGCAGACGTCTACGTATCGAAGCAATAGATTTCTAATGCTTCTTAAATCGTCATATCGCATCTCATTTCTATGTTTCATGATAAGATATAATATTCATTGTGCAGTGTTATGTATACCTCGCATACACTTCAAATGAATGTAAATGCGACACTTCCTTGCTAGGAAATAGCGTTTGCAGATGTCTACGTATCGAAGCAATAGAGTTCTAATGCTTCTTAAATCGTCATATCGCATCTCATATCTACGTTTCATGATAGGATATAATATTCATTGCGGAGTGTCATGTATACCTCGTATTCCTTTCAAAAGAATATAAATGCGACACTACCTTGCTAGGAAGTACCGTTTGCAGATGTCTACGTATCGAAGCAATAGAGATCTAATGCTTCTTAAATTGCCATATTGCTTCTCATTTCTATGCTTCATGATAATATATAATAATCACTGCGGAGTGTCATGTATACCTCGCATACACTTCAAATGAATGTAAATGCGACACTTCCTTGGTAGGTAGTAGCGTTTGCAGATGTCTACGTATCGAAGCAATAGAGTTCTAATTCTTCTTAGTTCGTCATATCGCATCTGATATCTACGTTTCATGATATGATATAATATTCATTGCGATGTGTCATATATACCTCGTATTCCTTTCAAATGAATGTAACTGCGACACTTCCTTGCTGGGAAATAGCGTTTGCAGATGTCTACGTATCGAAGCAATAGTGTTCTAATGCTTCTTAAATCGCGATATCGCATCTCACTTCTATGCTACATGATAAGTTATAATGTTCATTGCGATGTGTCATGTATACCTCGTCTACACTTCAAAATAATGTAAATGCGAAACTTCCTTGCTAGGAAATAGCGTTTGCAGATGTCTACGTATCGTAGCAATAGAGTTCTAATGCTTCTCAAAACGCGATATCGCATCTCACATCTACGCTTCATGATGAGATATAATATTCCTTGCGAAGTGTGATGTATACTTCGTATTCTCTTCAAAAGAAAATAAATGCGACACTTCCTTGCTTGGAAATAGCAGACTGTCGGAATTTGCAATGTCTAAGGATTGTAGCAATAGAGCTGTAATGCTTCTTAAATCGCGATATCGCATCTCATTTCTATGTTTCATGATAAGATATAATATTCAATGCGAACTGTCATGTATACCTGGTACTCACATCAAAAGAATGTAAATGCGACACTTCGATGCTAGGAAATAGCGTATGCAGATGTCTACGTATCGTAGCAATGGAGTTCTAGTGCTGTATAAATCGCGATATCGCATCTCATTTCTATGCTTCAGGATAAGATATAATATTCATTGCGAAGTGTCACTTATACCTTGTATTCACTTCAGGTGAATGTAAATGCGGAACTTCCTTCCTAGGAAGTAGCGTTTGCAGATATCTACGTATCGTAGCAATAGAGTTTTAATACACCATAAATCGCGATATCGCATCCCATTTCTATGTTTAGTGATAAGATATAATATTCATTGCGAAGTGTCATGTATACCTCGTATTCCTTTCAAAAGAATGTAAATGCGACACTTCCTTGCTAGGAAGTAGCATTTGCTGATGTCTACGTATCGAAGCAATAGGGATCTAATGCTTCTTAAATCGCCATATCGCTTCTCATTTCTATGTTTCATGATAATATACAATATTCACTGCGAAGTGTCATGTATACCTCGCATACAATTCAAATGAATGAAAATTCACCACTTCCTTGCTACGAAGTAACGTTTGCAGATGTCTACGTATCGAAGCAATGGAGTTCTAATACTTCTTAAATCGTCATATCGCATCTTATATCTACGTCTCCTGATAAGATATAATATTCATTGCGATGTGACATGTATACCTCGTATTCCTTTCAGAAGAACGAAAATGCGACACTTCCTTGCTAGGAGATAGGGTTTGCAGATGTCTACGTATCGAAGCAATAGAAATCTAATGCTTCATAAATTGCCATATCGCATCTCATTTCCATGTTTCATGATAAGATATAATAGTCATTGTGCAGTGTTATGTATACCTCGTATTCACCTCAAAGTAATGTAAATGCGTACTTCCGTGCTAGGAAGTAGCGTTTGCAGATGTCTAAGTATCGTGGCATTAGAGTTCTAATGCTCCTCAAAACGCGATATCGCATCTCATTTCTATGTTTCGTGATAAGATATAATATTCATTGCGAAGTGTCATGCTTACCTCGTATTCATTTCAAAAGTATGTAAATGCGACACTTCCTTGCTATGAAATAGCGTTTACAGATATCCACGTATCGTAGCAATAGAGTTCTAATGCATCTCAGAACGCGATGTCGCATCTCATTTCTATGCTTCATGTTAAGATATAATATTCACTGCGAAGTGTTATGTATACCTCGCATACACTTCAAATGAATGTAAATGCGACACTTCCTTGCTAGGAAATAGCGTTTGCAGATTGCTTCGTATCGAAGCAATAGTTTTCTAATGCTCTTAAATCGCGATATCGCATCTCATTTCTATGTTTGGTGACAAGATATAACTTTCATTGTGCAGTGTTATGTATATCTCGTCTATACTTCAAATGAATGTAAATGAGACACTTCCTTGCTAGGAAGTAGCATTTGCAGATGTCTACGCATCGAAGCAATAGTGCTCTAGTGCTTCTTAAATCGCGATATCGCATCTCATTTCTATGTTTCATGATATGATATAATATTCATTGTGCAGTGTTATGTATACCTCTTATTCACTTCAAAGGAATGCAAATGCTACAATTTCTTGCTAGGAAGTAGCGTTTGCAGATGTCTACGTATCGAAGCAATAGTGTTCTATTGCTTCTTAAATCGCGATATCGCATCTCATTTCTATGTTTCATGACAATATATAATATTTATTGCGAAGTGTCATGTATACCTCGCATACACTTAAAATGAATGTAAATGCGACACTTCCTTGCAAGGAAATAGCGTTTGCAGATGTCTACGTATCGAAACAATAGATTTCTAAAGTTTGCTAATTCGCGATATCGCACCTCATATCTATGTTTCATGATAATATATAATATTAATTGCGAAGTTTCATGTATACCTCGCATACAATTCAAACGAATGTGAATGCGACAGTTCCATGCTGGGAAATAGTGTTTGCAGATGTCTACGTATCGAAGCAATAGAGTTCTAATGCTTCTTAAATCGTCATATCGCATCTCATTTCTATGTTTCATGACAATATATAATATTCATTGCGAAGGGTCGTGTTTACCTCGCATACACTTAAAATGAATGTAAATGCGACACTTCCTTGCTAGGAAATAGCGTTTCCAGATGTCTACGTATCGAAGCAATAGATTTCTAAAGCTTGCTAATTCGTGATGTCGCATCTCATATCTATGTTTCATGATAATATATAATATTCATTGCGAAGTTTCATGTATACCTCGCATACAATTCAAACGAATGTGAATGGGACAGTTCCTTGCTGGAAGATAGTGTTTGCAGATGTCTACGTATCGAAGCAATAGAGTTCTAATGCTTCTTAAATCGTCATATCGCATCTGATATCAATGTTTAATGATAAGGTATAATATTCATTGCGAAATGTCATGTATACCTCGTATTCACTTCAAAAGAATGTAAATGCGACACGTCCATGCTAGGAAGTAGCGCTTGCAGATGCCTAAGTATCGTTGCAATAGAATTCTAATGCTTCTTAAAACGAGATACCGCTTCTCATTTCCATGTTTCACGATAAGATATAATATTCATTGCGAAGTGCCATGTATACCTCGTATTCACTTCAAGAGAATGTAAGTGCGACACTTCCTTGCTAGGAGATAGCGTTGGCAGATGTCTACGTATCGAAGCAATAGAGTTCTAATGCTTCTCAAAACGCGATATCGCAACTCATTACCATGTTTCATGATAATATATAATATTCATTGCGAAGTGTCATGTATACCTCGCATACACTTCAAATGAATGTGAATGCGACAGTTCCTTGCTCTGGAAATGGTGTTTGTAGATATCTACGTATCGAAGCAATAGAGTTCTAAAGCTTCTTATATCGCCATATCGCATCTCATTTCTTTGTTTCATGATAAGATATAATATCGATTCCGATGTTTCATGTATTTCTCGTATTCACTTCAAAAGAATGTAAATGCGAAACTTCCATGCTAGGAAATAGAGTTTGCAGATGTCTACGTATCGTAGCAATGGTGTTCAGATGCTTCTTAAATCGCGATATCGCAACTCATTCCTATGTTTCATGATAAGATGTAATATTCATTGCGAAGCGTCATGTATACCTCGTATTCACTTCAAAAGAATGTAAATGCGAAACTGCCATGCTAGGAAATAGCGTTTGCATATGTCTACGTATCGTAGCGATGGAGTTCTAATGCTTCTTATAACGCGAAATCGCATCTCACTTCTATGTTTCTTGATAAGATATAATATTCATTGCGAAGTGTCATGTATACCTCGCACTTACATCACAAGAATGTAAAAGCGGCACTTCCTTCCTAGGAAGTAGCGCTTGCAGATGTCTACGTATCGAAGCAATAGTGTTCTAATGCTTCTCAATACGCGATATCGCAACTCATTCCTATGTTTCATGATAAGATATAATATTGATTCCGATGTTTCATGTATATCTCGTATTCACTTCGAAAGAATGTAAATGCGAAACTTCCATGCTAGGAAATAGCGTTTGCAGATGTCTACGTATCGTAGCAATAGAGTTCAGATGCTTCTTAAATCGCGATATCGCAACTCATTCCTATGTTTCATGATAAGATATAATATTGATTCCGATGTTTCATGTATTTCTCGTATTCACTTCAAAAGAATGTAAATGCGAAACTTCCATGCTAGGAAATAGCGTTTGCAGATGTCTACGTGTCGTAGCAATAGAGTTCTAATGCTTCTTAAAACGCCATATCGCATCTCACTTCTATGTTTCATGATAAGATATAATATTCATTGCGAAGTGTCATGTATACCTCGGTTTCACTTCACAAGAATGTAAATGCGAAACTTCCATGCTAGGAAATAGCGTTTGCAGATGTCTGCGTATCGTAGCAATAGTGTTCTAATGCTTCTTAAAACGCCATATCGCATATCACTTCTATGTTTCATGATAAGGTATAATATTCATTGCGAAGTGTCATGTATACCTCGATTTCACTTCAATGGAATATAAATGCGACACTTCCATGCTAGGAAATTGCGTTTGCAGATGTCTACGTATCGTAGCAATAGAGTTCTAGTGCTTCTTAAAACGCGATATCGCATCTCACTTCTATGTTTCATGATAAGATATAATATTCATTGCGAAGCGTCATGTATACCTCGTATTCACTTCAAAAAAATGTAAATGCGAAACTTCCATGCTAGGAAATAGCGTTTGTAGATGTCTACGTATCGTAGCGATAGAGTTCTAATGCTTCTTATAACGCGAAATCGCATCTCACTTCTATGTTTCTTGATAAGATATAATATTCATTGCGAAGTGTCATGTATACCTCGTACTCACATCACAAGAATGTAAAAGCGGCACTTCCTTCCTAGGAAGTAGCGCTTGCAGATGTCTACGTATCGTAGCAATAGAGTTCTAATGCTTCTCAAAAGGCGATATCGCTTCTCATTTCTATGTTTCATGATAAGATATAATATTCACTGTGCAGTGTTATGTATATCTCGTATTCACATCAGAAGAATGTAAATGCGACACTTCCTTGCTAGGAAATAGCGATTTCAGGTGTCTACGTATCCAAGCAATAAATTTCTAATGCTTGTTAAGACGCGATATCGCATCTCACTTCTATGTTTCATTATAAGATATAATATTAATTGCGAAGTGTCATGTATAGCTTGCATACACATCAAATGAATGTAAGAGCGTCACTTCCTTGCTAGGAAATAGCGTTTGCAGATGTCTTATGTATCGAAGCAATACAGTTGTAATACTTCTTAAATCGAAATATCGTATCTCATATCTATGTTTCATGTTAAGATATAATGTTCATTGCGCACTGTCATGTATACTTCGCATACACTTCAAATGAATGTAAATGCGACACTTCGTTTCTAAGGAATAACGTTTCAAGACGCCTATGTACCGAAGCAATAGAGTTCTAATGCTTCTTGCAACGCGATATCGCATCCCATTTCTATGTTTCATGATAAGGTATAATATTCATTGCGAAGTGCCACGTATAACTCGAACTCACTTCAAAAGAATGTAAATGCTACACGTCCTTGCTAGGAAGTAGCGTTTGCAGATGTCCACGTATCGAAGCATTATAGTTCTGGTGCATCTTAAATCGCGATATCACTTCTCACTTCTATGTTCCATGATAAGATATAATATACATTGTGGAGTGTTATGTATACCTCGTATTCACTTCACGCGAATGTAAATGGGACACTTCCTTGCTAGGAAATAGCGTTTGCAGATGTCTACGTATCGAAGCAATTGAGTTCTAATGCTTTCTAAAGCGCGATACCGCATCTCATTTCTATGTTTCATGATAAGATATACTATTCATTGCGAAGTGTCATGTATACCTCGTATTCACTTCAAAAGAATGTAAATGCGACACGTCCATGCTAGGAAGTAGCGCTTGCAGATGCCTAAGTATCGTTGCAATAGAATTCTATTGCTTCTTAAACCGAGATACCGCTTCTCATTTCCATGTTTCACGATAAGATATAATATTCATTGCGACGTGCCCCGTATACCACGTATTCACTTCAAGAGAATGTAAGTTCGACACTTCCTTGCTAGGAAATAGCGATTGCAGATGTCTACATATCGAAGCAATAGTGTTGTAATGCTTCTTAAAACGAGATATTGCACCTCATTTCTATGTTTCATGATAAGATATAACATTCACTGCGAAGTATTATATATACCTCGCATACTCTTCAAATAAATGTAAATGCGACACTTCCTTGCTAGGAAATAGTGTTTGCAGATGTCTCCGTACAGAAGCAATAGAGATATAATGCTTCTTAAATCGCGATAACGCATCTCATATACATGTTTCGTGATAAGATGTAATATTCACAGCGAAGTGACTTGTATACCTCGTCTACACTTCATATGGATGTAAATGCGACACTTCCTTGCTAGGAAGTAGCATTTGCAGATGTCTACGCATCGAAGCAATAGTGCTCTAGTGCTTCTTAAATCGCGATATCGCATCTCATTTCTATGTTTCATGATATGATATAATATTCATTGTGCAGTGTTATGTATACCTCTTATTCACTTCAAAGGAATGTAAATGCTACAATTTCTTGCTAGGAAGTAGCGTTTGCAGATGTCTACGTATCGAAGCAGTAGTGTTCTATTGCTTCTTAAATCGCGATATCGCATCTCATTTCTATGTTTCATGACAATATATAATATTCATTGCGAAGTGTCATGTATACCTCGCATACACTTAAAATGAATGTAAATGCGACACTTCCTTGCAAGGAAATAGCGTTTGCAGATGTCTACGTATCGAAGCAATAGATTTCTAAAGTTTGCTAATTCGCGATATCGCACCTCATATCTATGTTTCATGATAATATATAATATTAATTGCGAAGTTTCATGTATACCTCGCATACAATTCAAACGAATGTGAATGCGACAGTTCCATGCTGGGAAATAGTGTTTGCAGATGTCTACGGATCGAAGCAATAGAGTTCTAATGCTTCTTAAATCGTCATAACGCATCTCATTTCTATGTTTCATGACAATATATAATATTCATTGCGAAGGGTCGTGTTTACCTCGCATACACTTAAAATGAATGTAAATGCGACACTTCCTTGCTAGGAAATAGCGTTTCCAGATGTCTACGTATCGAAGCAATAGATTTCTAAAGCTTGCTAATTCGTGATGTCGCATCTCATATCTATGTTTCATGATAATATATAATATTCATTGCGAAGTTTCATGTATACCTCGCTTACAATTCAAACGAATGTGAATGGGACAGTTCCTTGCTGGAAGATAGTGTTTGCAGATGTCTACGTATCGAAGCAATAGAGTTCTAATGCTTCTTAAATCGTCATATCGCATCTGATATCAATGTTTAATGATAAGGTATAATATTCATTGCGAAATGTCATGTATACCTCGTATTCACTTCAAAAGAATGTAAATGCGACACGTCCATGCTAGGAAGTAGCACTTGCAGATGCCTAAGTATCGTTGCAATAGAATTCTAATGCTTCTTAAAACGAGATACCGCTTCTCATTTCCATGTTTCACGATAAGATATAATATTCATTGCGAAGTGCCATGTATACCTCGTATTCACTTCAAGAGAATGTAAGTGCGACACTTCCTTGCTAGGAGATCGCGTTGGCAGATGTCTACGTATCGAAGCAATAGAGTTCTAATGCTTGTCAAAACGCGATATCGCAACTCATTACCATGTTTCATGATAATATATAATATTCATTGCGAAGTGTCATGTATACCTCGCATACACTTCAAATGAATGTGAATGCGACAGTTCCTTGCTAGGAAATAGCGATTGCAGATGTCTACATATCGAAGCAATAGTGTTGTAATGCTTCTTAAAACGAGATATTGCACCTCATTTCTATGTTTCATGATAAGATATAACATTCACTGCGAAGTATTATATATACCTCGCATACTCTTCAAATAAATGTAAATGCGACACTTCCTTGCTAGGAAATAGTGTTTGCAGATGTCTCCGTACAGAAGCAATAGAGATATAATGCTTCTTAAATCGCGATAACGCATCTCATATACATGTTTCGTGATAAGATGTAATATTCACAGCGAAGTGACTTGTATACCTCGTCTACACTTCATATGGATGTAAATGCGACACTTCCTTGCTAGGAAGTAGCATTTGCAGATGTCTACGCATCGAAGCAATAGTGCTCTAGTGCTTCTTAAATCGCGATATCGCATCTCATTTCTATGTTTCATGATATGATATAATATTCATTGTGCAGTGTTATGTATACCTCTTATTCACTTCAAAGGAATGTAAATGCTACAATTTCTTGCTAGGAAGTAGCGTTTGCAGATGTCTACGTATCGAAGCAGTAGTGTTCTATTGCTTCTTAAATCGCGATATCGCATCTCATTTCTATGTTTCATGACAATATATAATATTCATTGCGAAGTGTCATGTATACCTCGCATACACTTAAAATGAATGTAAATGCGACACTTCCTTGCAAGGAAATAGCGTTTGCAGATGTCTACGTATCGAAGCAATAGATTTCTAAAGTTTGCTAATTCGCGATATCGCACCTCATATCTATGTTTCATGATAATATATAATATTAATTGCGAAGATTCATGTATACCTCGCATACAATTCAAACGAATGTGAATGCGACAGTTCCATGCTGGGAAATAGTGTTTGCAGATGTCTACGGATCGAAGCAATAGAGTTCTAATGCTTCTTAAATCGTCATAACGCATCTCATTTCTATGTTTCATGACAATATATAATATTCATTGCGAAGGGTCGTGTTTACCTCGCATACACTTAAAATGAATGTAAATGCGACACTTCCTTGCTAGGAAATAGCGTTTCCAGATGTCTACGTATCGAAGCAATAGATTTCTAAAGCTTGCTAATTCGTGATGTCGCATCTCATATCTATGTTTCATGATAATATATAATATTCATTGCGAAGTTTCATGTATACCTCGCTTACAATTCAAACGAATGTGAATGGGACAGTTCCTTGCTGGAAGATAGTGTTTGCAGATGTCTACGTATCGAAGCAATAGAGTTCTAATGCTTCTTAAATCGTCATATCGCATCTGATATCAATGTTTAATGATAAGGTATAATATTCATTGCGAAATGTCATGTATACCTCGTATTCACTTCAAAAGAATGTAAATGCGACACGTCCATGCTAGGAAGTAGCACTTGCAGATGCCTAAGTATCGTTGCAATAGAATTCTAATGCTTCTTAAAACGAGATACCGCTTCTCATTTCCATGTTTCACGATAAGATATAATATTCATTGCGAAGTGCCATGTATACCTCGTATTCACTTCAAGAGAATGTAAGTGCGACACTTCCTTGCTAGGAGATCGCGTTGGCAGATGTCTACGTATCGAAGCAATAGAGTTCTAATGCTTGTCAAAACGCGATATCGCAACTCATTACCATGTTTCATGATAATATATAATATTCATTGCGAAGTGTCATGTATACCTCGCATACACTTCAAATGAATGTGAATGCGACAGTTCCTTGCTCTGGAAATGGTGTTTGTAGATATCTACGTATCGAAGCAATAGAGTTCTAAAGCTTCTTATATCGCCATATCGCATCTCATTTCTTTGTTTCATGATAAGATATAATATTCAATGTGCAGTGTTATGTATACCACGTATTCACTTCAAAAGATTGTAAATGCGACACTTCCTTGCTAGGAAATAGCGTTTGCAGATATCTGCGTATCGAAGCAATAGAGTTCTAGTGCTTCTAAAATCGTCATATCGCATCGCATTTCTATGTTTCATGATAAGATATAATATTCATTGCGAAGTGACATGTATACCTCGTAATCCTTTCAAAAGAATTTAAATGCTACACTCCCTTGCTAGGAAGTAGCGTTTGCAGATGACTAGGTATCGAACCAATAGGGTTCTAATGCTTCTTAAATCGCCATATCGCATCTCATTTCTACGTTTCATGATAAGATATAATATTCATTGTGCAGTGTTATGTATATCTCTTCTATACTTCAAATGAATGTAAATACGACACTTTCTTGCAAGGAAATAGCGTTTGCAGATGTCTACGTATGGTAGCGATGCAGTTCTAATGCTTCTTATAACGCGAAATCGCATCTCACTTCTATGTTTCTTGATAAGATATAATATTCATTGCGAAGTGTCATGTATACCTCGTACTCACATAACAAGAGTGTAAAAGCGGCACTTCCTTCCTAAGAAGTAGCGCTTGCAGATGTCTACGTATCGAAGTAATAGTGTTCTAATGCTTCCCAATACGCGATATCGCATCTCATTCCTATGTTTCGTGATAAGATATAATATTGATTCCGATGTTTCATGTATATCTCGTATTCACTTCAAAAGAATGTAAATGCGAAACTTCCATGCTAGGAAATAGCGTTTGCTGATGTCTACGTATCGTAGCAATGGAGTTCAGATGCTTCTTAAAACGCGATATCGCAACTCATTCATATGTTTCATGATAAGATATAATATTCATTGCGAAGTGTCATGTACATTTCGTATTCACTTCAAAGGAATGTAAATGCGACACTTCCATGCTAGGAAATAGCGTTTGCAGATGTCTACGTATGGTAGCGATGCAGTTCTAATGCTTCTTAAAACGCCATATCGCATCTCACTTCTATGTTTCATGATAAGATATAATATTCATTGCGAAGTGTCATGTATACCTCGGTTTCACTTCACAAGAATGTAAATGCGAAACTTCCATGCTAGGAAATAGCGTTTGCAGATGTCTGCGTATCGTAGCAATAGTGTTCTAATGCTTCTTAAAACGCCATATCGCATATCACTTCTATGTTTCATGATAAGGTATAATATTCATTGCGAAGTGTCATGTATACCTCGATTTCACTTCAATGGAATATAAATGCGACACTTCCATGCTAGGAAATTGCGTTTGCAGATGTCTACGTATCGTAGCAATAGAGTTCTGGTGCTTCTTAAAACGCGATATCGCATCTCACTTCTATGTTTCATGATAAGATATAATATTCATTGCGAAGCGTCATGTATACCTCGTATTCACTTCAAAAGAATGTAAATGCGAAACTTCCATGCTAGGAAATAGCGTTTGTAGATGTCTACGTATCGTAGCGATAGAGTTCTAATGCTTCTTATAACGCGAAATCGCATCTCACTTCTATGTTTCTTGATAAGATATAATATTCATTGCGAAGTGTCATGTATACCTCGTACTCACATCACAAGAATGTAAAAGCGGCACTTCCTTCCTAGGAAGTAGCGCTTGCAGATGTCTACGTATCGAAGCAATAGTGTTCTAATGCTTCTCAATACGCGATATCGCAACTCATTCCTATGTTTCATGATAA
Source organism: Xylocopa sonorina (assembly GCF_050948175.1). NCBI lineage: Eukaryota > Metazoa > Arthropoda > Insecta > Hymenoptera > Apidae > Xylocopa > Xylocopa sonorina. Next base: position 1,264,248 of record NW_027490134.1, on the reverse strand, counting down.
GATATAATATCGATTCCGATGTTTCATGTATTTCTCGTATTCACTTCTAAAGAATGTAAATGCGAAACTTCCATGCTAGGAAATAGAGTTTGCAGATGTCTACGTATCGTAGCAATGGTGTTCAGATGCTTCTTAAATCGCGATATCGCAACTCATTCCTATGTTTCTTGATAAGATATTATATTCATTGCGAAGTTTCATGTATACCTCGTACTCACATCACAAGAATGTAATAGCGGCACTTCCTTCCTAGGAAGTAGCGCTTGCAGATGTCTAACTATCGAAGCAATAGTGTTCTAATGCTTCTCAATACGCGATATCGCAACTCATTCCTATGTTTCATGATAAGATATAATATTGATTTCGATGTTTCATGTATATCTCGTATTCACTTCAAAAGAATGTAAATGCGAAACTTCCATGCTAGGAAATAGCGTTTGCAGATGTCTACGTATCGTAGCAATAGAGTTCAGATGCTTCTTAAATCGCGATATCGCAACTCATTCATACGTTTCATGATAAGATATAATATTCATTGCGAAGTGTCATGTACATCTCGTATTCACTACAATGGAATGTAAATGCGACACTCCCTTGCTAGGAAACTGCGTTTGTAGATGTCTACGTATCGTAGCGACAGAGTTCTAATGCTTCTTATAACGCGAAATCTCATCTCACTTCTATGCTTCTTGATAAGATTTAATTTTCATTGCGAAGTGTCATGTATACCTCGTACTCACACCACAAGAATGTAAAAGCGGCACTTCCTTGCTAGGAAGTAGCGTTTGCAGGTGTCCACGTATCGAAGCATTATAGTTCTGGTGCATCTTAAATCGCGATATCACTTCTCACTTCTATGTTCCATGATAAGATATAATATACATTGTGGAGTGTTATGTATACCTCGTATTCACTTCACGCGAATGTAAATGGGACACTTCCTTGCTAGGAAATAGCGTTTGCAGATGTCTACGTATCGAAGCAATTGAGTTCTAATGCTTTCTAAAGCGCGATACCGCATCTCATTTCTATGTTTCATGATAAGATATAATATTCATTGCGAAGTGTCATGTGTACCTCGTATTCAATTCAAAAGAATATAAATGCGACACTTCCTCGCTAGGAAGTAGCGTTTGCAGATGTCTACGTATGGAAGCATCAGATTTCTGGTGCACCTTAAATCGCGATATCCCTCCTCATTTCTATGTTTCATGATAAGATATAATAAGCATTGCGAAGTGTCATGTATACCACGCATACATTTCAAATGAACGTAAGAGCATCACATCCTTGCTGGGAAATAGCGTTTGCAGATGTCTACGCATCGAAGCAATACAGTTCTAATTCTTCTTAAAACGGGATATCGCATCTGATTTCACTGTTTAATGATAAGGTATAATATTCATTGCGAAGTGTCATGTATACCTCGTATTCACTTCAAAAGAATGTAAATGCGACACGTCCATGCTAGGATGTAGCGCTTGCAGATGCCTAAGTATCGTTGCAATAGAATTCTAATGCTTCTTAAAACGAGATACCGCTTCTCATTTCCATGTTTCACGATAAGATATAATATTCATTGCGACGTGCCCTGTATACCACGTATTCACTTCAAGAGAATGTAAGTTCGACACTTCCTTGCTAGGAAATAGCGATTGCAGATGTCTACATATCGAAGCAATAGTGTTGTAATGCTTCTTAAAACGAGATATTGCACCTCATTTCTATGTTTCATGATAAGATATAACATTCACTGCGAAGTATTATATATACCTCGCATACACTTCAAATAAATGTAAATGCGACACTTCCTTGCTAGGATATAGTGTTTGCAGATGTCTCCGTATAGAAGCAATAGAGATATAATGCTTCTTAAATCGCGATAACGCATCTCATATACATGTTTCGTGATAAGATGTAATATTCACAGCGAAGTGACTTGTATACCTCGTCTACACTTCAAATGGATGTAAATGCGACACTTCCTTGCTAGGAAGTAGCATTTGCAGATGTCTACGCATCGAAGCAATAGTGCTCTAGTGCTTCTTAAATCGCGATATCGCATCTCATTTCTATGTTTCATGATATGATATAATATTCATTGTGCAGTGTTATGTATACCTTTTATTCACTTCAAAGGAATGTAAATGCTACAATTTCTTGCTAGGAAGTAGCGTTTGCAGATGTCTACGTATCGAAGCAATAGTGTTCTATTGCTTCTTAAATCGCGATATCGCATCTCATTTCTATGTTTCATGACAATATATAATATTCATTGCGAAGTGTCATGTATACCTCGCATACACCTAAAATGAATGTAAATGCGACACTTCCTTGCAAGGAAATAGCGTTTGCAGATGTCTACGTATCGAAGCAATAGATTTCTAAAGTTTGCTAATTCGCGATATCGCACCTCATATCTATGTTTCATGATAATATATAATATTAATTGCGAAGTTTCATGTATACCTCGCATACAATTCAAACGAATGTGAATGCGACAGTTCCTTGCTGGGAAATAGTGTTTGCAGATGTCTACGTATCGAAGCAATAGAGTTCTAATGCTTCTTAAATCGTCATATCGCATATCATTTCTATGTTTCATGACAATATATAATATTCATTGCGAAGGGTCGTGTTTACCTCGCATACACTTAAAATGAATGTAAATGCGACACTTCCTTGCTAGGAAATAGCGTTTCCAGATGTCTACGTATCGAAGCAATAGATTTCTAAAGCTTGCTAATTCGTGATATCGCATCTCATATCTATGTTTCATGATAATATATAATATTCATTGCGAAGTTTCATGTATACCTCGCATACAATTCAAACGAATGTGAAAGGGACAGTTCCTTGCTGGAAGATAGTGTTTGCAGATGTCTACGTATCGAAGCAATAGTGTTCTAATGCTTCTTAAATCGTCATATCGCATCTGATATCAATGTTTAATGATAAGGTATAATATTCATTGCGAAATGTCATGTATACCTCGTATTCACTTCAAAAGAATGTAAATGCGACACGTCCATGCTAGGAAGTAGCGCTTGCAGATGCCTAAGTATCGTTGCAATAGAATTCTAATGCTTCTTAAAACGAGATACCGCTTCTCATTTCCATGTTTCACGATAAGATATAATATTCATTGCGAAGTGCCATGTATACCTCGTATTCACTTCAAGAGAATGTAAGTGCGACACTTCCTTGCTAGGAAATAGCGATTGCAGATATCTACGTATCGAAGCAATAGAGTTCTAATGCTTCTTAAAACGAGATATCGCACCTCACTTCTATGTTTCATGATAAGATATAACATTCACTGCGAAGTATTATATATACCTCGCATACACTTCAAATAAATGTAAATGCGACACTTCCTTGCTAGGATATAGTGTTTGCAGATGTCTCCGTTTAGGAGCAATAGAGATGTAATGCTTCTTAAATCGCGATACCGCATCTCATATACATGTTTCGTGATAAGATGTAATATTCACAGCGAAGTGACTTGTATACCTCGTCTACACTTCAAATGGTTGTAAATGCGACACTTCCTTGCTAGGAAGTAGCGTTTGCAGATGTCTACGCATCGAAGCAATAGTGTTCTAATGCTTCTTAAATGGTCATATCGCATCTCATATTTACGTTTCATGACAAGATATAATATTCATTGCGAAGTGTCATGTATAACTCGTTTTCCTTACATAAGAATGTAAATGCGACACTTCCTTGCTAGGAGATAGCGTTGGCAGATGTCTACGTATCGAAGCAATAGAGTTCTAATGCTTCTCAAAACGCGATATCGCAACTCATTACCATGTTTCATGATAATATATAATATTCATTGCGAAGTGTCATGTATACCTCGCATACACTTCAAATGAATGTGAATGCGACAGTTGCTTGCTCTGGAAATGGTGTTTGTAGATATCTACGTATCGAAGCAATAGAGTTCTAAAGCTTCTTATATCGCCATATCGCATCTCATTTCTTTGTTTCATGATAAGATATAATATTCAATGTGCAGTATTATGTATACCACGTATTCACTTCAAAAGATTGTAAATGCGACACTTCCTTGCTAGGAAATAGCGTTTGCAGATATCTGCGTATCGAAGCAATAGAGTTCTAATGCTTCTAAAATCGTCATATCGCATCGCATTTCTATGTTTCATGATAAGATATAATATTCATTGCGAAGTGACATGTATACCTCGTAATCCTTTCAAAAGAATTTAAATGCTACACTCCCTTGCTAGGAAGTAGCGTTAGCAGATAACTAGGTATCGAACCAATAGGGTTCTAATGCTTCTTAAATCGCCATATCGCATCTCATTTCTATGTTTCATGATAAGATATAATATTCATTGTGCAGTGTTATGTATATCTCTTCTATACTTCAAATGAATGTAAATACGACACTTCCTTGCAAGGAAATAGCGTTTGCAGATGTCTACGTATGGTAGCGATGGAGTTCTAATGCTTCTTATAACGCGAAATCGCATCTCACTTCTATGTTTCTTGATAAGATATAATATTCATTGCGAAGTGTCATGTATACCTCGTACTCACATAACAAGAGTGTAAAAGCGGCACTTCCTTCCTAGGAAGTAGCGCTTGCAGATGTCTACGAATCGAAGTAATAGTGTTCTAATGCTTCCCAATACGCGATATCGCATCTCATTCCTATGTTTCATGATAAGATATAATATTCATTGCGAAGTGACATGTATACCTCGTAATCCTTTCAAAAGAATTTAAATGCTACACTCCCTTGCTAGGAAGTAGCGTTTGCAGATGACTAGGTATCGAACCAATAGGGTTCTAATGCTTCTTAAATCGCCATATCGCATCTCATTTCTATGTTTCATGATAAGATATAATATTCATTGTGCAGTGTTATGTATATCTCTTCTATACTTCAAATGAATGTAAATACGACACTTCCTTGCAAGGAAATAGCGTTTGCAGATGTCTACGTATGGTAGCGATGGAGTTCTAATGCTTCTTATAACGCGAAATCGCATCTCACTTCTAGGTTTCATGATAAGATATAATATTCATTGCGCAGTGTCATGTATACCTCGATTTCACTTCACAAGAATGTAAATGCGACACTTCCATGCTAGGAAATAGCGTTTGCAGATGTCCACGTATCGTAGCAATAGAGTTCCAATGCTTCTTAAATGGCGATATCGCATCTCACTTCTATGTTTCATGATAAGATATAATATTCATTGCGAAACGTCATGTATACCTCGTATTCACTTCAAAAGAATGTAAGTGCGAAACTTCCATGCTAGGAAATAGCGTTTGTAGATGTCTACGTATCGTAGCGATAGAGTTCTAATGCTTCTTATAACGCGAAGTCGCAACTCATTCCTATGTTTCGTGACAAGATATAATATTCATTGCGCAGTGTCATGTATACCTCGATTTCACTTCACAAGAATGTAAATGCGACACTTCCATGCTAGGAAATAGCGTTTGCAGATGTCCACGTATCGTAGCAATAGAGTTCCAATGCTTCTTAAAAGGCGATATCGCATCTCACTTCTATGTTTCATGATAAGATATAATATTCATTGCGAAACGTCATGTATACCTCGTATTCACTTCAAAAGAATGTAAGTGCGAAACTTCCATGCTAGGAAATAGCGTTTGTAGATGTCTACGTATCGTAGCGATAGAGTTCTAATGCTTCTTATAACGCGAAGTCGCAACTCATTCCTATGTTTCATGATAAGATATAATATTCATTGCGAAGTGTCATGTATATCTCGTTTTCACTTCAAAAGAATGTAAATGCGACACTCCCTTGCTAGGAAATAGCGTTTGCAGATGTTTACGTATCGTAGCAATAGAGTTCTAATGCTTCTTAAAACGCGATATCGAACCTCACTTCTATGTTTCATGATAAGATATAAAATTCATTGCGAGGTGTCATGTATACCTCGTATTCACTTCAAACGAATGTGAATGCGAAACTGCCATGCTAGGAAATAGCGTTTGCAGATGTCTACGTATCGTAGCGATAGAGTTCTAATGCTTCTTATAACGCGAAATCGCATCTCACTTCTATGTTTCATGATAAGATATAATATTCATTGCGAAGCGTCATGGATACCTACGTATTCACTTCAAAAGAATGTAAGTGCGACACTTCCATGCTTGGAAATAGCGTTTGCAGATGTCTACGTATCGTAGCGATAGAGTTCTAATGCTTCTTATAACGCGAAATCGCATCTCACTTCTATGTTTCATGATAAGATATAATATTCATTGCGAAGCGTCATGGATACCTACGTATTCACTTCAAAAGAATGTAAATGCGAAACTGTCAAGCAAGGAAATAGCGTTTGCAAATGTCTACGTATCGTAGCGATGGAGCTCTAATGCTTCTTATAACGCGAAATCGCATCTCACTTCTAGGTTTCATGATAAGATATAATATTCATTGCGCAGTGTCATGTATACCTCGATTTCACTTCACAAGAATGTAAATGCGACACTTCCATGCTAGGAAATAGCGTTTGCAGATGTCCACGTATCGTAGCAATAGAGTTCCAATGCTTCTTAAAAGGCGATATCGCATCTCACTTCTATGTTTCATGATAAGATATAATATTCATTGCGAAACGTCATGTATACCTCGTATTCACTTCAAAAGAATGTAAGTGCGAAACTTCCATGCTAGGAAATAGCGTTTGTAGATGTCTACGTATCGTAGCGATAGAGTTCTAATGCTTCTTATAACGCGAAGTCGCAACTCATTCCTATGTTTCATGACAAGATATAATATTCATTGCGAAGTATCATGTACATCTCGTTTTCGCTTCAAAAGAATGTAAATGCGACACTCCCTTGCTAGGAAATAGCGTTTGCAGATGTTTACGTATCGTAGCAATAGAGTTCTAATGCTTCTTAAAACGCGATATCGAATCTCACTTCTATGTTTCATGATAAGATATAAAATTCATTGCGAGGTGTCATGTATACCTCGTATTCACTTCAAACGAATGTGAATGCGAAACTGCCATGCTAGGAAATAGCGTTTGCAGATGTCTACGTATCGTAGCGATAGAGTTCTAATGCTTCTTATAACGCGAAATCGCATCTCACTTCTATGTTTCATGATAAGATATAATATTCATTGCGAAGCGTCATGGATACCTACGTATTCACTTCAAAAGAATGTAAGTGCGACACTTCCATGCTTGGAAATAGCGTTTGCAGATGTCTACGTATCGTAGCAATAGAGTTCTAATGCGTCTTAAAACGCGATATCGCATCCCACTTCTATGTTTCATGATAAGATATAATATTCATTGCGAAACGTCATGTATACCTCGTATTCACTTCAAAAGAATGTAAGTGCGAAACTTCCATGCTAGGAAATAGCGTTTGTAGATGTCTACGTATCGTAGCGATAGAGTTCTAATGCTTCTTATAACGCGAAGTCGCATCACACTTCTATGTTTCTTGATAAGATATAATATTCATTGCGAAGTGTCATGTATACCTCGTACTCACATCACAAGAATGTAAAAGCGGCACTTCCTTCCTAGGAAGTAGCGCTTGCAGATGTCTACGTATCGAAGCAATAGTGTTCTAATGCTTCTCAATACGCGATATCGCAACTCATTCCTATGTTTCATGATAAGATATAATATCGATTCCGATGTTTCATGTATATCTCGTATTCACATCAAAAGAATGTAAATGCGAAACTTCCATGCTAGGAAATAGCGTTTGCAGATGTCTACGTATCGTAGCAATAGAGTTCAGATGCTTCTTAAATCGCGATATCGCATCTCATTTCTATGTTTCATGATAAGATATAATATTCATTGCGACGTGTCATGTATACCTCGTATTCACTTCAAACGAATGTAAATGCGACACTTCCATGCTAGGAAACTGCGTTTGCAGATGTCTACGTATCGTAGCAATGGAGTACTAGTGCTTCTCAATACGCGATATCGCAACTCGTTCCTATGTTTCACGACAAGATGTAATATTGATTCCGATGTTTCATGTATATCTCGTATTCACTTCAAAAGAATGTAAATGCGAAACTTCCATGCTTGGAAATAGCGTTTGCAGATGTCTACGTATCGTAGCGATAGAGTTCTAATGCTTCTTATAACGCGAAATCGCATCTCACTTCTATGATTCTTGATAAGATATAATATTCATTGCGAAGTGCTATCTTTTCCTCGTCTACACTACAAATGAATGTAAATGCGACAATTCCTTGCTAGGAAACAGCGTTTGCACATGTCTACGTATCGAAGTAATAAAGTTCTAATGCTTCTTAAAACGCGATATCGCATCTCACTCCTATGTTTCATGATAAGATATAATATTGATTCCGATGTTTCATGTATATCTCGTATTCACTTCAAAAGAATGTAAATGCGAAACTTCCATGCTAGGAAATAGCGTTTGCAGATGTCTACGTATCGTAGCAGTAGAGTTCTAATGCTTCTCAAAACGCGATATCGCAACTCATTCCTATGTTTCATGATAAGATATAATATTCATTGCGAAGTGTCATGTATATCTCGTTTTCACTTCAAAAGAATGTAAATGCGACACTCCCTTGCTAGGAAATAGCGTTTCCAGATGATTACGTATCGTAGCAATAGAGTTCTAATGCTTCTTAAAACGCGATATCGAATCTCACTTCTATGTTTCATGATAAGATATAAAATTCATTGCGAGGTGTCATGTATACCTCGTATTCACTTCAAACGAATGTGAATGCGAAACTGCCATGCTAGGAAATAGCGTTTGCAGATGTCTACGTATCGTAGCGATAGAGTTCTAATGCTTCTTATAACGCGAAATCGCATCTCACTTCTATGCTTCATGATAAGATATAATATTCATTGCGAAGTGTCATGTACATCTCGTATTCACTTCAAGCGAATGTAAATGCGACACTCCCTTGCTAGGAACTAGCGTTTGCAGATGTTTACGTATCGTAGCAATAGAGTTCTAATGCTTCTTAAAACGTGATATCGCATCTCACTTCTATGTTTCATGATAAGATGTAATGTTCATTGCGACGTGTCATGTATACCTCGTATTCAATTCAAACGAATGTAAATGCGACACTTCCATGCTAGGAAACTGCGTTTGCAGATGTCTACGTATCGTAGCAATAGAGTTCTAGTGCATTTTAAAATGCGATATCGCATCTCACTTCTATGTTTCATGATAAGATATAATATTCACTGCGAAGCGTCATGTATACCTCGTATTTACTTCAAAAGAATATAAATGCGAAACTGCCATGCTAGGAAATAGCGTTTGCATATGTCTACGTATCGTAGCGAAGGAGTTCTAATGCTTCTTATAACGCGAAATCGCATCTCACTTCTATGTTTCTTGATAAGATATAATATTCATTGCGAAGTGTCATGTATACCTCGTACTCACATCACAAGAATGTAAAAGCGGCACTTCCTTCCTAGAAGTAGCGCTTGCAGATGTCTACGTACCGAAGCAATAGTGTTCTAATGCTTCTCAATACGCGATATCGCAACTCATTCCTATGTGTCACGATAAGATATAATATTGATTCCGATGTTTCATATATATCCCGCATTCACTTCAAAAGAATGTAAATGCGAAACTTCCATGCTAGGAAATAGCGTTTGCAGATGTCTACGTATCGTAGGAATAGAGTTCTAATGCTTCTTAAAACGCGATATCGCATCTCACCTCTATGTTTCATGATAAGATATAATATTCATTGCGACGTGTCATGTATATCTCGTTTTCACTTCAAAAGAATGTAAATGCGACACTCCCTTGCTAGGAAATAGCGTTTGCAGATGTTTACGTATCGTAGCAATAGAGTTCTAATGCTTCTTAAAACGCGATATCGCATCTCACTTCTATGTTTCATGATAAGATATAAAATTCATTGCGAGGTGTCATGTATACCTCGTATTCACTTCAAACTAATGTGAATGCGAAACTGCCATGCTAGGAAATAGCGTTTGCAGATGTCTACGTATCGCAGCGATAGAGTTCTAATGCTTCTTATAACGCGAAATCGCATCTCACTTCTATGTTTCTTGATAAGATATAATATTCATTGCGAAGTGTCATGTATACCTCGTATTCACTTCAAAAGAATGTATGTGCGACATTTCCATGCTAGGAGATAGCGTCTGCAGTTGTCTGCGCGTCGAGGCAATAGTGTTCTAATGCTTCTTAAAACGCGATATCGCATTTCTCTTCTATGTTTCATGATAAGATATAATATTCATTGGGAAGTGTCATGTATACCTCGTCATCTCTCCAAACGAATGTAAACGCAACACTTCCTTGCTAGGAAATAGCGTATTCAGATATCTACGTATCGTAGCAAAAGGGGTTCTAATGCTACTTAAATCGCGATATCGCATGTCATTTCAATGTTTCGTGAGAAGATATAATATTCACTACGAAGTGTCATGTACACCTCGTATTCATTTCAAAAGAAAGTGAATGCGACTATTGCTTGCTAGGAAATGGCGTTTGCAGATGCCTACGTATCGTAGCAATAGAGTTTTAATGCTTCTTAGAACGCGATATCGCATCCCATTCATATGTTTCATGATAAGATATATTGTTCATTGCGAAGTATCATGTATACCTCGTATACACTTCAAAAGAATGTAAATGCGACACTTCCATGCTAGGAAATAGCGTCTGCAGATGTCTCCGAATCGAGGCCATAGAGTTCTAATGCTTCTTACAACGCGATATCGAATCTCTTTTCTACGTTTCATGATAAGATATAGTATTCATTGCGAAGTGTCATGTATGCCTCGTATTCACTTCATAAGAATGTAAATGCGACACTTCCATGCAAGGAAATAGCGTTTGCAGATGTCTCCGCATCGAGGCAAGAGGGTTCTAATGCTTCTTAAAACGCGATATCGCATATCCCTACTAGGTTTCATGATAAGATATAATATCCATTGCGAAGTGTCGTGTACACCTAGTATTCACTTCAAAGGAATGTGATGCGACTATTGCTTGCTAGGAAATAGCGTTTGCAGATGTCTATGTATCGTAGCAATAGAGTTCTAATGCTACTTAAATCGCGATATCGCATCCCATTTATATCTTACGTGATAAGATATAATATTCATTTCGAAGTGTCATGTATACCTCGTATTCACTTCAAAAGAATGTAAGTGCGACACTTCCATGCTAGGAAACAGCGTTCTCAGATGTCTCCGCATCGAGACCATAGAGCCCTAATGCTCCATAAAACGCGATATCGCATCTCTCTTCTATGTTTCATGATAAGACATAATATTTATTGCGAAGTGTCATGTATACCTCGTATTCACTTCAAAAGAATGTTAATGCGACTATTCCTTGCTAGGAAATGGCTTTTGCAGATGCCTACTTATCGTAGCAATAGAGTTTTAATGCTTCTTAGATCGCGATATCGCATCCCATTTATATGTTTTGTGATAAGATATAATATTCATTGCGAAGTGTCATGTATACCGCGTATTCACTTCGAAAGAATGTAAGTGCGACACTTCCATGCTAGGAAATAGCGTTTGCAGATGTCTCCGCATCGAAGCCATAGAGTTCTAATGCTTCTTAAAACGCGATATCGCATCTCTCTTCTATGTTTCATGATAAGATATAGTATTTATTGCGAAGTGTCATGTATACCTCGTATTCACTTCAAAAGAATGTATGTGCGACATTTCCATGCTAGGAGATAGCGCCTGCAGATGTCTGCGCGTCGAGGCAATAGTGTTCTAATGCTTCTTAAAACGCGATATCGCATTTCTCTTCTATGTTTCATGATAAGATATAATATTCATTGGGAAGTGTCATGTATACCTCGTCATCTCTCCAAACGAATGTAAACGCGACACTTCCTTGCTAGGAAATAGCGTATTCAGATATCTACGTATCGTAGCAAAAGGGGTTCTAATGCTACTTAAATCGCGATATCGCATGTCATTTCAATGTTTCGTGAGAAGATATAATATTCACTACGAAGTGTCATGTACACCTCGTATTCATTTCAAAAGAAAGTGAATGCGACTATTGCTTGCTAGGAAATGGCGTTTGCAGATGCCTACGTATCGTAGCAATAGAGTTTTAATGCTTCTTAGAACGCGATATCGCATCCCATTCATATGTTTCATGATAAGATATATTGTTCATTGCGAAGTATCATGTATACCTCGTATTCACTTCAAAAGAATGTAAGTGCGACACTTCCATGCTAGGAAACAGCGTTTGCAGATGTCTCCGCATCGAGGCCATAGAGCCCTAATGCTTCTTAAAACGCGATATCGCGTCTCTCTTCTATGTTTCATGATAAGACATAATATTTATTGCGAAGTGTCGTGCGTACCTCGTATTCACTTCAAAAGAATGTTAATGCGACTATTCCTTGCTAGGAAATGGCGTTTGCAGATGACTACTTATCGTAGCAATAGAGTTTCAATGCTTCTTAGATCGCGATATCGCATCCCATTTATATGTTTCATGATAAGATATAATATTCATTGCGAAGTGTCATGTCTACCTCGTATTCACTTCAAAAGAATGTAAGTGCGACACTTCCATGCTAGGAAACAGCGTTTTCAGATGTCTCCGCATCGAGACCATAGAGCCCTAATGCTCCTTAAAACGCGATATCGCATCTCTCTTCTATGTTTCATGATAAGACATAATATTTATTGCGAAGTGCCATGTATACCTCGTATTCACTTCAAAAGAATGTTAATGCGACTATTCCTTGCTAGGAAATGGCGTTTGCAGATGACTACTTATCGTAGCAATAGAGTTTCAATGCTTCTTAGATCGCGATATCGCATCCCATTTATATGTTTCATGATAAGATATAATATTCATTGCGAAGTGTCATGTCTACCTCGTATTCACTTCAAAAGAATGTAAGTGCGACACTTCCATGCTAGGAAACAGCGTTTTCAGATGTCTCCGCATCGAGACCATAGAGCCCTAATGCTCCTTAAAACGCGATATCGCATCTCTCTTCTATGTTTCATGATAAGACATAATATTTATTGCGAAGTGCCATGTATACCTCGTATTCACTTCAAAAGAATGTTAATGCGACTACTCCTTGCTAGGAAATGGCGTTTGCAGATGCCTACTTATCGCAGCAATAGAGTTTTAATGGTTCTTAGATCGCGATATCGCATCCCATTTATATGTTTCATGATAAGATATAATATTCATTGCGAAGTGTCATGTATACCTCGTATTCACTTCGAAAGAATGTAAGTGCGACACTTCCATGCTAGGAAACAGCGTTTGCAGATGTCTCCGCATCGAGGCCATAGAGCCCTAATGCTTCTTAAAACGCGATATCGCGTCTCTCTTCTATGTTTCATGATAAGACATAATATTTATTGCGAAGTGTCGTGCGTACCTCGTATTCACTTCAAAAGAATGTTAATGCGACTATTCCTTGCTAGGAAATGGCGTTTGCAGACGACTACTTATCGTAGCAATAGAGTTTCAATGCTTCTTAGATCGCGATATCGCATCCCATTTATATGTTTCATGATAAGATATAATATTCATTGCGAAGTGTCATGTATACCTCGTATTCACTTCGAAAGAATGTAAGTGCGACACTTTCATGCTAGGAAATAGCGTTTGCAGATGTCTCTGCATCGAAGAAATAGTGTTCTAATGCTACTTAAACCGCGATATCGCATTTCATTTCTATGTTTCGCGATAAGATATATTATTCATTGCGAAGTGTCATGTACACCTCGTCTTCACTACAAAAGAAAGTAAATGCGACTATTGCTTGCTAGGAAATAGCGCTTGCAGATGTCTATGTATCGTAGCAATAGAGTTCTAATGCTACTAAAATCGCGATATCGCATCCCATTTATATGTTTCGTGATAAGATATAATATTCATTGCGAAGTGTCATGAACACCTCGTATTCAATACAAAAGAAAGTAAATGCGACTATTGCTTGCTAGGAAATAGCGTTTGCAGATGTCCACGTATCGTAGCAATAGAGTTTTAATGCTACTTAAATCGCGTTATCTCATCCCATTTATATGTTTCGTGATAAGATATAATATTCATTGCGAAGTGTCATGTATACCTCGGAGTCACTCCAAACGATTGTCAATGCGACACTTCCTTGCTAGGAAATAGCGTATTCAGGTGTCTACGTATCGTAGCAATAGAGTTCTAATGCTTCTCAATACGCGATATCGCATCTCATTTCTCTGATTCATGATAAGATATAATGTTAATCGCGAAGTGTCATGTATACCTAGTATTCACTACAAACGAATGTACATTCGACACTTCCTTGCTAGGAAATAGCGTATTCAGATGTCTACGTATAGTAGCAATAGAGTTCTTATGCTACTTAAATCGCGATATCGCATCTCATTTCTGTGTTTCCTGATAAGATATAATATTCATTGCGAAGTGTCATGTCTACCTCGTATTCACTTCAAAAGAATGTAAGTGCGACACTTCCATGCTAGGAAACAGCGTTTTCAGATGTCTCCGCATCGAGGCCATAGAGCCCTAATGCTTCTTAAAACGCGATAACGCGTCTCTCTTCTATGTTTCATGATAAGACATAATATTTATTGCGAAGTGTCGTGCGTACCTCGTATTCACTTCAAAAGAATGTTAATGCGACTATTCCTTGCTAGGAAATGGCGTTTGCAGATGACTACTTATCGTAGCAATAGAGTTTCAATGCTTCTTAGATCGCGATATCGCATCCCATTTATATGTTTCATGATAAGATATAATATTCATTGCGAAGTGTCATGTCTACCTCGTATTCACTTCAAAAGAATGTAAGTGCGACACTTCCATGCTAGGAAACAGCGTTTTCAGATGTCTCCGCATCGAGACCATAGAGCCCTAATGCTCCTTAAAACGCGATATCGCATCTCTCTTCTATGTTTCATGATAAGACATAATATTTATTGCGAAGTGCCATGTATACCTCGTATTCACTTCAAAAGAATGTTAATGCGACTATTCCTTGCTAGGAAATGGCGTTTGCAGATGACTACTTATCGTAGCAATAGAGTTTCAATGCTTCTTAGATCGCGATATCGCATCCCATTTATATGTTTCATGATAAGATATAATATTCATTGCGAAGTGCCATGTCTACCTCGTATTCACCTCAAAAGAATGTAAGTGCGACACTTCCATGCTAGGAAACAGCGTTTTCAGATGTCTCCGCATCGAGGCCATAGAGCCCTAATGCTTCTTAAAACGCGATATCGCATCTCTCCTCTATGTTTCATGATAAGACATAATATTTATTGCGAAGTGTCGTGTATACCTCGTATTCACTTCAAAAGAATGTTAATGTGACTATTCCTTGCTAGGAAATAGCGTTTGCAGACGACTACTTATCGTAGCAATAGAGTTTCAATGCTTCTTAGATCGCGATATCGCATCCCATTTATATGTTTCATGATAAGATATAATATTCATTGCGAAGTGTCATGTATACCTCGTATTCACTTCGAAAGAATGTAAGTGCGACACTTTCATGCTAGGAAATAGCGTTTGCAGATGTCTCTGCATCGAAGAAATAGTGTTCTAATGCTACTTAAACCGCGATATCGCATTTCATTTCTATGTTTCGCGATAAGATATATTATTCATTGCGAAGTGTCATGTACACCTCGTCTTCACTACAAAAGAAAGTAAATGCGACTATTGCTTGCTAGGAAATAGCGCTTGCAGATGTCTATGTATCGTAGCAATAGAGTTCTAATGCTACTAATATCGCGATATCGCATCCCATTTATATGTTTCGTGATAAGATATAATATTCATTGCGAAGTGTCATGTACACCTCGTATTCAATACAAAAGAAAGTAAATGCGACTATTGCTTGCTAGGAAATAGCGTTTGCAGATGTCCACGTATCGTAGCAATAGAGTTTTAATGCTACTTAAATCGCGATATCTCATCCCATTTATATGTTTCGTGATAAGATATAATATTCATTGCGAAGTGTCATGTATACCTCGGAGTCACTCCAAACGATTGTCAATGCGACACTTCCTTGCTAGGAAATAGCGTATTCAGGTGTCTACGTATCGTAGCAATAGAGTTCTAATGCTTCTCAATACGCGATATCGCATCTCATTTCTCTGATTCATGATAAGATATAATGTTAATCGCGAAGTGTCATGTATACCTAGTATTCACTACAAACGAATGTACATTCGACACTTCCTTGCTAGGAAATAGCGTATTCAGATGTCTACGTATAGTAGCAATAGAGTTCTTATGCTACTTAAATCGCGATATCGCATCTCATTTCTGTGTTTCCTGATAAGATATAATATTCATTGCGAAGTGTCATGTATACCTCGTATTCACTTCAAAAGAATGTAAATGCGACTATTGCTTGCTAGGAAATAGCGTTTGCAGATGTCTACGTATCGTAGCAATAGCGTTCTAATGCTTCTTAGAACGCGATATCGCATCCCATTTATATGTTTCGTGATAAGATATAATATTCATTGCGAAGTGTCATGTGTACCTCGTATTCACTTCAAAAGAATGTAAGTGCGACACTTCCATGCTAGGAAACAGCGTTTGCAGATGTCTCCGCATCGAGGCCATAGAGCCCTAATGCTTCTTAAAACGCGATAACGCGTCTCTCTTCTATGTTTCATGATAAGACATAATATTTATTGCGAAGTGTCGTGCGTACCTCGTATTCACTTCAAAAGAATGTTAATGCGACTATTCCTTGCTAGGAAATGGCGTTTGCAGATGACTACTTATCGTAGCAATAGAGTTTCAATGCTTCTTAGATCGCGATATCGCATCCCATTTATATGTTTCATGATAAGATATAATATTCATTGCGAAGTGTCATGTCTACCTCGTATTCACTTCAAAAGAATGTAAGTGCGACACTTCCATGCTAGGAAACAGCGTTTTCAGATGTCTCCGCATCGAGACCATAGAGCCCTAATGCTCCTTAAAACGCGATATCGCATCTCTCTTCTATGTTTCATGATAAGACATAATATTCATTGCGAAGTGTCATGTATACCTCGTATTCACTTCGAAAGAATGTAAGTGCGACACTTCCATGCTAGGAAACAGCGTTTGCAGATGTCTCCGCATCGAGGCCATAGAGCCCTAATGCTTCTTAAAACGCGATATCGCGTCTCTCTTCTATGTTTCATGATAAGACATAATATTTATTGCGAAGTGTCGTGCGTACCTCGTATTCACTTCAAAAGAATGTTAATGCGACTATTCCTTGCTAGGAAATGGCGTTTGCAGACGACTACTTATCGTAGCAATAGAGTTTCAATGCTTCTTAGATCGCGATATCGCATCCCATTTATATGTTTCATGATAAGATATAATATTCATTGCGAAGTGTCATGTATACCTCGTATTCACTTCGAAAGAATGTAAGTGCGACACTTTCATGCTAGGAAATAGCGTTTGCAGATGTCTCTGCATCGAAGAAATAGTGTTCTAGTGCTACTTAAACCGCGATATCGCATTTCATTTCTATGTTTCGCGATAAGATATATTATTCATTGCGAAGTGTCATGTACACCTCGTCTTCACTACAA
Source organism: Xylocopa sonorina (assembly GCF_050948175.1). Classification (NCBI taxonomy): domain Eukaryota; kingdom Metazoa; phylum Arthropoda; class Insecta; order Hymenoptera; family Apidae; genus Xylocopa; species Xylocopa sonorina. The sequence goes on along the minus strand of NW_027490134.1, from coordinate 1,246,621 downwards.
AAGAAAGTAAATGCGACTATTGCTTGCTAGGAAATAGCGCTTGCAGATGTCTATGTATCGTAGCAATAGAGTTCTAATGCTACTAAAATCGCGATATCGCATCCCATTTATATGTTTCGTGATAAGATATAATATTCATTGCGAAGTGTCATGAACACCTCGTATTCAATACAAAAGAAAGTAAATGCGACTATTGCTTGCTAGGAAATAGCGTTTGCAGATGTCCACGTATCGTAGCAATAGAGTTTTAATGCTACTTAAATCGCGATATCTCATCCCATTTATATGTTTCGTGATAAGATATAATATTCATTGCGAAGTGTCATGTATACCTCGGAGTCACTCCAAACGATTGTCAATGCGACACTTCCTTGCTAGGAAATAGCGTATTCAGGTGTCTACGTATCGTAGCAATAGAGTTCTAATGCTTCTCAATACGCGATATCGCATCTCATTTCTCTGATTCATGATAAGATATAATGTTAATCGCGAAGTGTCATGTATACCTAGTATTCACTACAAACGAATGTACATTCGACACTTCCTTGCTAGGAAATAGCGTATTCAGATGTCTACGTATAGTAGCAATAGAGTTCTTATGCTACTTAAATCGCGATATCGCATCTCATTTCTGTGTTTCCTGATAAGATATAATATTCATTGCGAAGTGTCATGTATACCTCGTATTCACTTCAAAAGAATGTAAATGCGACTATTGCTTGCTAGGAAATAGCGTTTGCAGATGTCTACGTATCGTAGCAATAGCGTTCTAATGCTTCTTAGAACGCGATATCGCATCCCATTTATATGTTTCGTGATAAGATATAATATTCATTGCGAAGTGTCATGTCTACCTCGTATTCACTTCAAAAGAATGTAAGTGCGACACTTCCATGCTAGGAAACAGCGTTTTCAGATGTCTCCGCATCGAGACCATAGAGCCCTAATGCTCCTTAAAACGCGATATCGCATCTCTCTTCTATGTTTCATGATAAGACATAATATTTATTGCGAAGTGCCATGTATACCTCGTATTCACTTCAAAAGAATGTTAATGCGACTATTCCTTGCTAGGAAATGGCGTTTGCAGATGACTACTTATCGTAGCAATAGAGTTTCAATGCTTCTTAGATCGCGATATCGCATCCCATTTATATGCTTCATGATAAGATATAATATTCATTGCGAAGTGCCATGTCTACCTCGTATTCACCTCAAAAGAATGTAAGTGCGACACTTCCATGCTAGGAAACAGCGTTTTCAGATGTCTCCGCATCGAGGCCATAGAGCCCTAATGCTTCTTAAAACGCGATATCGCATCTCTCCTCTATGTTTCATGATAAGACATAATATTTATTGCGAAGTGTCGTGTATACCTCGTATTCACTTCAAAAGAATGTTAATGCGACTATTCCTTGCCAGGAAATAGCGTTTGCAGACGACTACTTATCGTAGCAATAGAGTTTCAATGCTTCTTAGATCGCGATATCGCATCCCATTTATATGTTTCATGATAAGATATAATATTCATTGCGAAGTGTCATGTATACCTCGTATTCACTTCGAAAAAATGTAAGTGCGACACTTTCATGCTAGGAAATAGCGTTTGCAGATGTCTCTGCATCGAAGAAATAGTGTTCTAATGCTACTTAAACCGCGATATCGCATTTCATTTCTATGTTTCGCGATAAGATATATTATTCATTGCGAAGTGTCATGTACACCTCGTCTTCACTACAAAAGAAAGTAAATGCGACTATTGCTTGCTAGGAAATAGCGCTTGCAGATGTCTATGTATCGTAGCAATAGAGTTCTAATGCTACTAAAATCGCGATATCGCATCCCATTTATATGTTTCGTGATAAGATATAATATTCATTGCGAAGTGTCATGTACACCTCGTATTCAATACAAAAGAAAGTAAATGCGACTATTGCTTGCTAGGAAATAGCGTTTGCAGATGTCCACGTATCGTAGCAATAGAGTTTTAATGCTACTTAAATCGCGATATCTCATCCCATTTATATGTTTCGTGATAAGATATAATATTCATTGCGAAGTGTCATGTATACCTCGGAGTCACTCCAAACGATTGTCAATGCGACACTTCCTTGCTAGGAAATAGCGTATTCAGGTGTCTACGTATCGTAGCAATAGAGTTCTAATGCTTCTCAATACGCGATATCGCATCTCATTTCTCTGATTCATGATAAGATATAATGTTAATCGCGAAGTGTCATGTATACCTAGTATTCACTACAAACGAATGTACATTCGACACTTCCTTGCTAGGAAATAGCGTATTCAGATGTCTACGTATAGTAGCAATAGAGTTCTTATGCTACTTAAATCGCGATATCGCATCTCATTTCTGTGTTTCCTGATAAGATATAATATTCATTGCGAAGTGTCATGTATACCTCGTATTCACTTCAAAAGAATGTAAATGCGACTATTGCTTGCTAGGAAATAGCGTTTGCAGATGTCTACGTATCGTAGCAATAGCGTTCTAATGCTTCTTAGAACGCGATATCGCATCCCATTTATATGTTTCGTGATAAGATATAATATTCATTGCGAAGTGTCATGTGTACCTCGTATTCACTTCAAAAGAATGTAAGTGCGACACTTCCATGCTAGGAAACAGCGTTTGCAGATGTCTCCGCATCGAGGCCATAGAGCCCTAATGCTTCTTAAAACGCGATATCGCGTCTCTCTTCTATGTTTCATGATGAGAAATAATATTTATTGCGAAGTGTCGTGCGTACCTCGTATTCACTTCAAAAGAATGTTAATGCGACTATTCCTTGCTAGGAAATGGCGTTTGCAGATGACTACTTATCGTAGCAATAGAGTTTCAATGCTTCTTAGATCGCGATATCGCATCCCATTTATATGTTTCATGATAAGATATAATATTCATTGCGAAGTGTCATGTCTACCTCGTATTCACCTCAAAAGAATGTAAGTGCGACACTTCCATGCTAGGAAACAGCGTTTTCAGATGTCTCCGCATCGAGGCCATAGAGCCCTAATGCTTCTTAGAACGCGATATCGCATCTCTCCTCTATGTTTCATGATAAGACATAATATTTATTGCGAAGTGTCGTGTATACCTCGTATTCACTTCAAAAGAATGTTAATGCGACTATTCCTTGCTAGGAAATGGCGTTTGCAGACGACTACTTATCGTAGCAATAGAGTTTCAATGCTTCTTAGATCGCGATATCGCATCCCATTTATATGTTTCATGATAAGATATAATATTCATTGCGAAGTGTCACGTATACCTCGTATTCACTTCGAAAGAATGTAAGTGCGACACTTTCATGCTAGGAAATAGCGTTTGCAGATGTCTCTGCATCGAAGAAATAGTGTTCTAATGCTACTTAAACCGCGATATCGCATTTCATTTCTATGTTTCGCGATAAGATATATTATTCATTGCGAAGTGTCATGTACACCTCGTCTTCACTACAAAAGAAAGTAAATGCGACTATTGCTTGCTAGGAAATAGCGCTTGCAGATGTCTATGTATCGTAGCAATAGAGTTCTAATGCTACTAAAATCGCGATATCGCATCCCATTTATATGTTTCGTGATAAGATATAATATTCATTGCGAAGTGTCATGTACACCTCGTATTCAATACAAAAGAAAGTAAATGCGACTATTGCTTGCTAGGAAATAGCGTTTGCAGATGTCCACGTATCGTAGCAATAGAGTTTTAATGCTACTTAAATCGCGATATCTCATCCCATTTATATGTTTCGTGATAAGATATAATATTCATTGCGAAGTGTCATGTATACCTCGTATTCACTTCAAAAGAAAGTAAATGCGACTATTGCTTGCTAGGAAATAGCGTTTGCAGATGTCTCCGCATCGAATCCGTAGAGTTCTAATGCTTCTTAAAACGCGATATCGCATCTCTCTTCTATGTTTCATGATAAGATATAATATTCATTGCGAAGTGTCATGTATACCTCGTATTCAATTCAAAAGAATGTAAATGCGACTATTGTTTGCTGGGAAATAGCGTTTGCAGATGTCTATGTATCGTAGCAATAGGGTTCTAATGCTTCTTAAAACGCGATATCGCATCTCACTTCTATGATTCACGATAAGATATAATATTCAATGGGAAGTGTCATGTATACCTCGTAGTCACTCCAAACGATTGTCAATGCGACACTTCCTTGCTAGGAAATAGCGTATTCAGGTGTCTACGTATCGTAGCAATAGAGTTCTAATGCTTCTCAATACGCGATATCGCATCTCATTTCTCTGATTCATGATAAGATATAATGTTAATCGCGAAGTGTCATGTATACCTAGTATTCACTACAAACGAATGTACATTCGACACTTCCTTGCTAGGAAATAGCGTATTCAGATGTCTACGTATAGTAGCAATAGAGTTCTTATGCTACTTAAATCGCGATATCGCATCTCATTTCTGTGTTTCCTGATAAGATATAATATTCATTGCGAAGTGTCATGTATACCTCGTATTCACTTCAAAAGAATGTAAATGCGACTATTGCTTGCTAGGAAATAGCGTTTGCAGATGTCTACGTATCGTAGCAATAGCGTTCTAATGCTTCTTAGAACGCGATATCGCATCCCATTTATATGTTTCATGATAAGATATATTGTTCATTGCGAAGTATCATGTATACCTCGTATTCACTTCAAAAGAATGTAAATGCGACACTTCCATGCTAGGAAATAGCGTCTGCAGATGTCTCCGAATCGAGGCCATAGAGTTCTAATGCTTCCTACAACGCGATAACGAATCTCTCTTCTACGTTTCATGATAAGATATAGTATTCATTGCGAAGTGTCATGTATACCTCGTATTCACTTCATAAGAATGTAAATGCGACACTTCCATGCAAGGAAATAGCGTTTGCAGATGTCTCCGCATCGAGGCAAGAGGGTTCTAATGCTTCTTAAAACGCGATATCGCATATCCCTACTAGGTTTCATGATAAGATATAATATCCATTGCGAAGTGTCGTGTACACCTAGTATTCACTTCAAAGGAATGTGATGCGACTATTGCTTGCTAGGAAATAGCGTTTGCAGATGTCTACGTATCGTAGCAATAGAGTTCTAGTGCTACTTAAATCGCGATATCGCATCTCATTTATATGTTTCGTGATAAGATATAATATTCATTGCGAAGTGTCATGTGTACCTCGTATTCACTTCAAAAGAATGTAAGTGCGACTCTTCCATGCTAGGAAACAGCGTTTGCAGATGTCTCCGCATCGAGGCCATAGAGCCCTAATGCTCCTTAAAACGCGATATCGCCTCTCTTCTATGTTTCATGATAAGACATAATATTTATTGCGAAGTGCCATGTATACCTCGTATTCACTTCAAAAGAATGTTAATGCGACTATTCCTTGCTAGGAAATGGCGTTTGCAGATGACTACTTATCGTAGCAATAGAGTTTCAATGCTTCTTAGATCGCGATATCGCATCCCATTTATATGTTTCATGATAAGATATAATATTCATTGCGAAGTGTCATGTCTACCTCGTATTCACTTCAAAAGAATGTAAGTGCGACACTTCCATGCTAGGAAACAGCGTTTTCAGATGTCTCCGCATCGAGACCATAGAGCCCTAATGCTCCTTAAAACGCGATATCGCATCTATCTTCTATGTTTCATGATAAGACATAATATTTATTGCGAAGTGCCATGTATACCTCGTATTCACATCAAAAGAATGTTAATGCGACTACTCCTTGCTAGGAAATGGCGTTTGCAGATGCCTACTTATCGTAGCAATAGAGTTTTAATGGTTCTTAGATCGCGATATCGCATCCCATTTATATGTTTCATGATAAGATATAATATTCATTGCGAAGTGTCATGTATACCTCGTATTCACTTCGAAAGAATGTAAGTGCGACACTTCCATACTAGGAAACAGCGTTTGCAGATGTCTCCGCATCGAGGCCATAGAGCCCTAATGCTTCTTAAAACGCGATATCGTGTCTCTCTTCTATGTTTCATGATAAGACATAATATTTATTGCGAAGTGTCGTGTATACCTCGTATTCACTTCAAAAGAATGTTAATACGACTATTCCTTGCTAGGAAATGGCGTTTGCAGATGACTACTTATCGTAGCAATAGAGTTTCAATGCTTCTTAGATCGCGATATCGCATCCCATTTATATGTTTCATGATAAGATATAATATTCATTGCGAAGTGTCATGTCTACCTCGTATTCACTTCAAAAGAATGTAAATGCGATACTTCCATGCTAGGAAATAGCGTCTGCAGATGTCTACGTGTCGAGGCAATAGAGTTCTAATTCTTCTTAAAACGCGATATCGCATCTCACTTTTATGTTACATGATGAGATATAATATTCATTGCGAAGTGTCATGTATACCTCGTATTCACTTCAAAAGAATGTAAATGCGACTATTCCTTGCTAGGAAATAGCGTTTGCAGATGCCTACGTATCGTAGCAATAGAGTTTAATGCTTCTTAGATCGCGATATAGCATCTCATTTATATGTTTCGTGATAAGATATAATATTCATTGCGAAGTGTCATGTATACCTCGTATTCACTTCAAAAGAATGTAAATCCGACTATTCCTTGCTTGGCAATAGCGTTTGCAGATGCCAATGTATTGTAGCAATAGTGTACTAATGCTTCTTAGATCGCGATATCGCATCTCATATCTGTGATTCGAGATAAGATATAATATTCATTGCGAAGTGTCATGCACACCTCGAATTCACTCCAAACAAATGTAAATGCGACACTTCATTGCTAGGAAATAGCGTCTGCAGATGTCTACGCATCGAGGCAATAGAGTTCTAATGCTTCCTAAAACGCGATATCGCATCTCACTTCTATGTCTCATGATAAGATATAATGTTCATTGCGAAGTGTCACGTATACCTCGTATTCACTTCAATGGAATGTAAATGCGAATCTTCCTTGCTAGGAAATATCGTTTGCAGATGTCTACGTATCGTAGCAATAGAGCTCTAATGCATCTCAAAACGCGATATCGTATCGCTGCTCTATGTTTCGTGATAAGTTATAATATTCATTGCGAAGTGTCATGTATACCTCGTATTCACTTCAAAAGAAAGTAAATGTGACACTTCCTTGCTAGGAAATAGCATATCCAGTTGTCTACGTAACAAAACAATAGATTTCTAGTGCTTCCTAAAACGAGATATCGCATCTCAGTTCTGTGTTTCGTGATAAGATATATTATCCATTGCGAAGTGTCATGTATACCTCGTATTCACTTCAAAAGGATGTAAATGCGACACTACCTTGCTAGGAAATTGCGTTTTCAAGTGCCTACGTATCGAAACAATAGAGTTCTAAGGCTTCTTAAAACGCAATACGCATCTCATTTCTATGTTTCATGATAAGATATAATATTCATTGTGGAGTGTCATGTATACCTCGTATTCACCTCAAAAGAATGTAAATGCGACATTTCCGTGCTAGGAAATAGAGTTGCCAGGTGTCTACGTGTCGAAGCAATAGAGTTCTAATGCTTCTTAAAACGCGATATGGCATCTCATTTCTATGTCTCATGATAAGATATTATATTCATTGCGAAGTGTTATGTACTCCTCATCTACACTCCTAATGAATGTAAATGCGATACTTCCTTGCTAGGACATAGCGTCTGCAGCTGTCTACGTATCGTAGCAATGGAGTTCAAATGCTACTTAAATCGCGATATCGCATATCATTTCTATGTTTCGTGATAAGGTATAATATTCATTTCATTGTTTCAAAGTAAGAATGCTGTAATCTCTTATGCATAGCTCTATGCTTATCTGCTTTAAAACTTCATAAAAATGTAAGTTCTACAGCTCCATGCAACAGGATTGCACTTCGTTGTGTCTACTTGTCGAGACAATAGAGTACTAATGCATTATACAATGCCATGACTCGTCTCATTTCAACGTTTCGAATTAAGTAAGCTGTAATCTTCTATGAAAAGCATTATAATTATCTGCTTCTACTCTACAATAGGATGTGAATTCTATAGATCCAAGCAACAGGAGGGCAGGCTCTCGACCATCCTACTGCATGCCCTTATGCGGGCAAAGGATTCCCAGGGCCACTCAAACCGCGACCAATATCTATCTTATACTCTAACCGATTCATCGCTATGCGTTTTCCATTAAGCTTGCCGGGATCAGTGATATTGATTCGCTCAATCTAAATTATTATTTTCTTTTTAAGTTTCTCGGTTTTTTTAGTTTCTCTCACGATATCGTCTATTTCGTTGTACCTTACCCTTAGAGTATGGTATATAATCTGTTGTTTGATATTTCTAGCATTTCCTCTTAATAAATGCAAGGCTTCCACATATTTTCTTTCTCTTTCTCTTTAGTTACATTGTTGTTATTTTATGCTTTTCACCCTCCACATTCCCTCTCTACACCAGATAGACATAGATATAAACAATTAGAAAAATGATATTAAAAGGCTGTTAAATATGATGTTGCAATTATATATTTAAGGTCTGAAGATGTAGATGCAATTAATATCCGATATTTTACGTGATCCAGTCGACGTATCGAGTGAGGCTATGAAATATAAAAATCTTTTACTATTCTTCGACCCCTTTACATGTTAAATGAATGATTAGTTCTGCAAGACAAGAAGCCTGAATTAGTGAGATATCTAGGAACATAAGTAATTTGTAAGTAACACATCTTTTCTCTTTGAAATATTTGCCTTTGCATAGAATAGAACGTATAGATATAATTGCCTGTTTGTACCCATTTCGGTCCAATTCTATTATAGGCTTTGAGCAGAAGTAATATTGATTATACTTGATTTTTGCAATAGTTCTTTGATTAACAGATTTTATTAACCTAGAATCATCATTTGACGAATGTATCAATCTACTTTGTAGCTCCATCAGTTTCTTTTTCTGCTCGCTACTTTCCATTTTCAGTTCCATATACTTATCCTTTATCACGATCATATATGTTGCGTAAAATTACAATAACTGTTTGTCCTCAAATTTTGCGGATATTTCAATTAAATTTCCTTTGATTAAATAAACGGAAATTAAAAAACAGTGGCACGTACCATTTCTTGGAAACGTTGTATCGTAATTTGCATCTGACTGTTTTGAAAGGCACGCACTTTACTTAATGTTTGCAATGATTCGGTTAGCGAAGTAAAGAAATATACTACATCCGAAATTGTTGGCTCTTGTAATTCTAAAGCAAATATATTCATCTGTCGACATCGTGAACATTGTTTTCTGGCAAAATTCCAGAAAAACAAATATACTATAAGTAAAATAATAAACATCATAATATTAAATTTAACTCTGTTCATCGTTGCCTTGTTGGACACATCCATAATAATATACAGGGTGGGGCAGTAATAATTAGCACCTCAGATATCCACGAAACTATAAGTTTCATAGAAGTTTTTGCTAATATAAAATTGCATAGTACAAAGGGGCCATCCGTTGATGAAAATAGTTTTTTTGTAAGTGGAGTTATGTTGGACATATGAAGGTTACCTTCATTTTTTAAAATGAATTGGTATGTCCATTCTTCCGTAATACGATAGAGCATTTTAAAGCAAGTTTAACGATCTGTAACATGAAGGCATTGAAGGTTACAAAAAGTAAAGAAAGGCGATAATACTCACGGTTTTGATAGTAAATGAAACATACGTATTGTAAACAGTGGTGGAAGGCGTAATACTTACCGTTTACTCCACTGTGAATAAACACTTTTCGAAGTTAAACATGATAAGATTAAACATGATAAGATTAGTATTGAAAAATCGGTTCGAATACGTTTGGTTAGGCTGCTCTTTGTGTCGTTCATTTTATAAGTACTGAGCTGCGGATTCCTGAGGACAGCTCACAAAATTGTTGAACTATGGAAGATTATCATTGTGAATTTGAATCAAAAGGTAATTAAATTCCATTAGATTGTAAACAGATCTCAATGTTCCATTTTAGATAGTAAGATTAAATACTCTTTACAAAACTACAAGAATGGATACATATCTTTCTGTTATTATTATTTCATAAAGAATTATAATTGCAATTATATAGTTCATTACGATAAAAAATATTTCTCAGAAATTCTAAATATTAAATTAAAGAATCAAGTAAAACATTTTAATAATTACGAATATGAAAAATACTTGAACATTCCAATAGAAAGATGTCTAAACAGGAGTTAGAAAAGTCAAACATTCAATTTCAATTCCAGAATTCATCTATAAGAGTAAAATGTTTTGAAAGCTTTAATTACAGTCTTTAATGCAAGCAGTTGGGCAGTATTTCAATTTTTAAGAAAATTGATGAAAGTCATCCATTTTGAAGTGGTCAGAATCTTTGTCGTTTGAGCAATAAGTGAATAACAAATAACTGCATAAATTCTAGGCTTAAAAACTTATGGATTAATTCCTATGCAGACTCGTTTATGAGCGAGTTACTAAATAATAATCCACACTAAGTAATCATTTTAAAACATAAACGATTACATCTCGCGAACTTTCAAAGATATCAGAAGCGTGAAAAGTATGTGGTTTATCAAAAACTCTTCTAAAAGAACGGACGAAGCCAATAGAAATCTTTGTTGAAGTAAGCAAGTTCTAAAGTTCTAAGCAACGCGATGGCCCTTATCTGCCTATGTTTCACAGCAAGTAAGTTCTGAATTTCTATGAATTCCGATGGAATTCCTCACTACTAACGTTTCAAAGTAAGTTCTCAAATTCTCAGTTCTACGTATAAAACTGTGTGTGTTCTATATATCTATGTAAAGTGATGGTTCCTATTAGTTGAGACGGAAACCAATATATAGTAAGTCAGGGAAGCTCGACAGGGTAATTATCTAAATGCTTTAAGGTGTAAAACGTACTTTAATCTAAAGCGATCTATCGTTGCAAGGTATCCGCTCACGTACAACTTTTCTTGGGCGCCAGCTGCTCAGAAAGTAACAAAGGGATAGACTACACGACCCCGGGAACCCTGGGGCGGAACAACCTTGAAACTTCGAAATGCTCCTCCTCTCGACTACGCTAACCAAGTACACACACTCAGGTCGCGAGATACTGAAGTCACGGCATGTTTATTTATAGTCTCGACGTGGGTTTAACTAACAAGGGCTACAGGAAACTACGCAACACGCCGCGAATTACCGGGTATCATAACTCGCTTCACGATATAAGATACAATATACAATATGCGACACAAGAAATGGGACGCATTAGCGAATAAGCTCTCACGTTCTCTTCTTCAGGTTCCTTGAACTCGCTGGTGGTTCTCGGGTTTCCTGCATCCTACTCGGGGCTTCTTGGTGGAGTGGGCTGTAGGCTTCGGTATTGTTCGGGTCCATCGATCAGTGGATTTCGGCGATTTCCTCTTCTCGCCCCCTTGGGTGTCCCCTGAGGGGAACCTCCTGATCATTTAAATTGCGTAGCGCCTCGCGCACCGCGCTCCCATGGCCCACCTGCAGGGCCGCTGTACTTTTGACTCCTCTTTAGGGGGTTAAGGATAGTTGAAGACCTTCTCACATCCCAGAGCATTATAAAGCACAAAAGCAGATAAGCATAATGCGATGCATAGAGCTTTACAACCTTCTAACTTACATTGAACTGTTTATACGAAATGCGATATTTGCGGTGCATGAAGCATGACAAATTAAATGCTTCGGGACCTGGACATCTAGAAACGCTATCCCCGGGCAAGAAAGTGTAGGTTTCACACTCAATTCATGTGCAGAAGCAGATAAACATAACGCGATGCTATGAATATTACATCTTATCATGAAATATAGAAGTAACATGTGCAGCCGCGTTTTACGAAGCATTAGAACTCTATTGCTTCTAAACCTTCAGATATAGAAACGATATTCCGTAGCAAGGAAGTGCTGCATTTACATTCATTTGAAGTGTAGAGGAGATATACATAACGCGTGAGCATTGAAATTACATCTTATCATGTGACTTAGAACTGATATGCGATATCGCGTTTCATAAAGAGTTAGAAATCCATTGCTTCGATGCGTAGACATCTAGAAACGCAACTACCTAGCCAAGAAGTGTGGCATTTGCATTCTTTTGAAGTGTAGACGAGGTATACATAACACTTGGCAATTAATACCATATCTTATCATGAAACATAGAAATGAGATGCGATATCGCGTTTTAAGAAGCATTAGAACTCAATTGCTTCCATATGTCAACATCTGGAAACGCTATTTCCTAGCTATGGAAGTGTCACATTTACATTCATTTGAAGTGTATACGAGGTATACATAACACTTCGCAGTGAATATTATATCTCATCATGAAACAAAGAAATAAGATGCTATATCACGTTTTAAGAAGCATTAGAAGTCTATTGCTTCGATAGGTAGACATCTGGAAACGCACTTTCCTAGCAAAGATGTGTGACATTTACATTCTTTTGTTGTGTAGACGACGAACACATAACACTTCGCAATGAATACTATATCTTATCATAAAACATAGAAATAAGATCTGATATCGCGTCTTAAGAAGCATTAGAAATACATTGCTTCGATACGTAGACATCTGGAAACGCAGTTCCTGGAAAGGAAGTGTGGCATTTACGTTCTTTTGACATGTAGACGAGGTATACATAACAATTCGCAATGAACATCATATCTTATCATGAAACATAGTATTGAGATGCGACATCGCTTTTAAAGAAGCATTAGAATTCTATTGCTTCGATACCTAGACATCTGGAATCGCTTGTTCCGAGCAAAGAAGTGAGGTATTTACATTCTTTTGAAGTGTAGAGAAGGTATACATAACACTTCGTAATGAATATTATATCTTATCACGAAACAGAAATGAGTAGCAATATCGCGTTCAAAAAATCATTAGAACTCTATTGCTTCGGTACGTAGACATCTGCAAACGATACCTCCTAGCAAGAAAGAGCCGCATTTACATTGTTTTGAAGTGTAGACGATTTGTACATAACACTTCGCAATGAATATTATGTATTATCATCAAACATAGAAATGAGATGCGACATCGCGTTTTAAGAAGCATTAGAACTCTATTTCCTCGATACGTAGACATCTGGGAACGCTATTTCCTAGCATGGAAGTGTGGCATTTACATTCCTTTGAAGTGTGAACGAGGTAGACATAACACTTCGCAATGAATATTGTATCTTATAATGAAACAGAAATGAGATGCGATATCGCGTTTTCAGATGCATTACAACTCTATTGTTTCGATACGTAGACATCTTCAAACGCTAATTAATAGCAAGGAAGTGTCGCATTTACATTCTTTTGAAGTAAATACGAGGTATACATGACACTTCGCAATGAATACTATATCCTATCATGAAGCATAGAAATGAGATGTGATATCGCAATTTAAAAAGCATCAGAACCATATTGTTACGATACGTAGACATCTGCAAACGCCATTTCCTAGCAAGGAAGTGTCGCATTTACATTCATTTGGAGTGCGTACGAGGTATACGTGACACTTCGCAATGAATATTATATCTTATCATGAAACATAGAAATGAGATGCGATATCGCGTTTTAAGAAACATTAGAACTCTATTTTTACGATACGTAGACATCTGCAAACGCTATATCCTAGCAAGGAAGTGTCGCATTTACATTCTTTTGAAGTGAATTCACGGTGTACATAACACTCCACAATGAATATTATATCTTATCATGAAACATAGAAATGAGATGCGATATCGCGATATAAAAAGCATTAGAGCTCTATTGCTACGATAAGTAGACATCGGCCAACGCTATTTAATAGCAAGGAAGTGTCGCATTTACATTCTTTTGAAGTGAATACGAGGTATACATAATACTGCACAATGAATATTATATCTTATCATGAAACATAGAAATGAGATGCGATATCCCGTTCTAAGAAGCGATTGAACTTCATTGCTATGATACCTAGACATCTGCAATCGCTATATTCTAGCAAGGAAGTGTCGCATTTACATTCTTTTGAAGAGAATGCGAGGTATACATAACACTCCAGGATGAATATTATATCTTATCACGAAACATAGATATGAAAAACGACATCTCGTTTTAAGAAGCACTAGAGCTCTATTGTTCCGATACGTAGACATCTGCAAACGCTATTTAATAGCAAGGAAGTGTCGCATTTACGTTCATTTGGAGTGCGTGCGAGGTATACGTGACACTTCGCAACGAATATTATATCCTATCGTGAAACATAGAAATGAGATGGGATATCGCGTTTTAAGAAACATTAGAACTCTATTTCTACGATACGTAGACATCTGCAAACGCTATATCCTAGCAAGGAAGTGTCGCATTTACATTGATATGAAGTGAATACGTGGTATACATGACACTCCGCAATGAATATTATATCTTATCATGGAACATAGAAATGAGTTGCGATATCCCGTTGTACGAAGCATTAGAAGTCCATTGCTTCGATACGTAGACATCTGCAAACGCTATTTCGTAGCAAGGAAGTGTGGCATTTACATTCTGTTGAAGTATAGGCGAGGTATACATAACACTTCGCAATGAATATTATATCTTATCATGAAGCATAGGAAGGTGATACGATATAGCGTTATAAGAAGCATTAGAACCCTATTGCTTCGACACGTAGACATCTGGAAGCACATTTCCGAGCAACGAAGTGTGGCATTTACATTCTATTGAATTATAGACAGGGTATACGTAGCACTTCGCAATTAATGTTACATCTTATAATGAAACACAGGAATGGGATGCGATATCGCGTTTTAAGACGCATTAGAACACTATCGTATCTAACGTATCTATGCAATAGGGCTCCAATGATTCTTTAAACGCAGATATATCATGTCAGTTCTACGTTTCATGATAAGATATAATATTCATTACGAAGTGTTATGTATAGCTCGTCGACACTTCAAATGAATGTAAATGCAACAGTTCCTTTCTAGAGAATTACGTTTCCAGATGTCTACATATCGAAGCAATGGACTGCTAATGCTTCTTAGAACACGATATTGCATCTCATTTCTATGCATCATGATAAGATACAATAATCATTGCGAAGTGTTATGTATACATCGTCTACACTTCAAAACAATGTAAATGACACACTTCCTTCCTAGGAAATAGCGTTTGCAGATGTCTACGTATCGAAGCAATAGAGTTTTAGTGATTCATGAAACGCAATATCGCATCTCATTTCAATGTTTCATGATGTGATATAATATTCATTGCGAAGTGTTATGTATGTCACGTCTGCACTTCAAAAGAATGTAAATGCTACACTTCCTTGCTAGGGAACAGCGTTTCCAGCTGTCTACGTATCGAAGCAATAGGGTTCTAATGCTTCTTAAAACGCGATATCAGATCTCAGTTTTATGTTTCATGATGAGATATAATATTCATTGCGAAGTGTTATGTATACCTCGTCTGCACTTCAAAAGAATTTAAATGCCACCCTTCTTTGCTGGGAAACTGCGTTTCCAGATATTTACGTATCGAAGCAATCCAGCTGTAATGCTCCTTAAAACGCGATATAGCACTTCAGTTCTATGTTGCATGATAAGATATAACATTCATTGCGAAGTGTTCTGTATACCTCGTCTAGACTTCAATGCAATGTAAATTCCACACTTCCCTGCAAGAAAATAGTGTTTCCAGATGTCTACGTATCGAAGCAGTAGAGTTCTAATGCTTCTTAAAACGTTATATCGCATCTCATTTCTATGTTTCACGATATTATATAATATTCATAGCGGAGTGTTATATATACCTCGACTATACTTCAAAAGAAAGCAAATACCACACTTCCTTACTAGGAAATGTGCTTCAAGATGTCTACGTATGGAATCAATAGAGTTCAAATACTTCTTAAATCGTGATATCGCACCTCATTTCTATGTTTCGTGATGAGATACAATAATCATTGCGAAGTTTTATGTATACCTCGTCTACGCATCGAAAGAATGTAAGTGCCATACCTCCATGCTAGGAAATGCGTTTCCAGATGTCTATGTATCGATGCAATAGAGTTCTAGTGCGCCACAAAACGCGATATCCCATCTCAATTCAATGTTTCATGATAAGATACAATATTCATAGCGAAGTGTTATGTATACCTCGTCTGCACTTCATAAGAATGTAAGTGCCACACTTTCTTGCTAGGAAATGCGTTTCCAGATACCTACGTGTCGAAGCAACAAAGTTTTAATTCTTCATAAAACGTGATAACGCATCTCATTTCCATGTTTCATGATGTCATATAACATTCATTGCGAAGTGTCATGTATACCTCGTCTGCAATTCAAAAGATTGTAAATGTCACACTTCCTTGCTAGGAAGTAGCGTTTCCAGCTGTCTACGTATCGAAGCAATGGAGTTCTAATGCTTTTTAAAACGCGATAACGCATCTCATTTCTATGTTTCACGATAAGATATAATATTCGTTGTGGAGTGTTATGTACACCGTGAATTCACTTCAAAAGAATGTAAATGCGACACTTCCTTGCTAGGATATAGCGTTTGCAGATGTCTACGTATCGTAAAAATAGAGTTCTAATGTTTCTTAAAACGCGATATCGCATCTCATTTCTGTTTCATTATAAGATACAATATTCATTGCGAGGTGTTATGTCTACCTCGTTCACACTTCAAAAGAATGTAAATGCCACACTTCCATGCTAGGAAATAGCGTTCCCAGATGTCTACGTATCGAAGAAATAGAGTTCTAATGCTTCTTAAAACGCGATGTCGCATCTCATTTCTATGTTTGATGATAATACATAATATTCATTGCGAAGTGTTATGTACAAATCGTCTACACTTCAAAACAATGTAAATGCGGCACTTTCTTGCTAGGAGGTATCGTTTGCAGATGTCTACGTATCGAAGCAATAGATTTCTAATGATTTTTTGAACGCGATATCGCAACTCATTTCTGTTTCGTGATAAGATATAATATTCATTACGAAGTGTTATGTATACCTCCTCTACACTTCAAAAGAATGTAAATACCACACTTCTTTGCTCGGAACAAGCGATTCCAGATGTCTAGGTATCGAAGCAATAGAATTCTAATGCTTCTTTAAAAGCGATGTCACATCTCAATACTATGTTTCATGACAAGATATAATATTCATTGCGAAGTGTTATGTACACCCGGTCTACACTTCAAAAGAATATAAATGCCACACTTTCTTGCTAGGAAATGCGGTTCCAGAGGTCTACGTTTCGAAGCAATAGAGTTCTAATGCTTCTTAAAACGCGATATCGCATCTCAATTCTCTTTCTCATGATAAGATATAATATTAATTGCGAAGTGTTATGTATACGTTGTCTACACTTCAAAAGAATGTAAAAACCACACTTCCTTGCTAGGATGTGCGTTTCGATACGTCTACGTATCGAAGCCATAGTGTTCTAATGCTTCTTAAAACGCGATATCGCATCTCATTTCTATGCTTCATGATATGATATAATATACATTGCGAACTGTAATGTATACCTCCTCTACACCTCAAAGGAATGTAAATGCCACACTTCCTTGCTAGGAAATAGCGTTTCCGCATGTCTACGTACCGAAGCAATAGAGTTGTAATGCTCCTTAAAACGCGATATCACATCGCAGTTATATGTTTCATGATATGATGCAATATTCAATGCGAAGTGTTATTTATACCTCGTCTACACTTCAAGAGAACGTAAATACTACACCTTCGTGCTAGGGAGTAGCGTTTAGAAGATGTCTTCGTATCGAAGCATTAGAATTCTAATGCTTCTTAAAACGCAATATCGCATCTCATTTCTATTTTTCACGATAAGATACAATATTCCTTGCGAAGTGTTACATATACCTTGTCTTCACGCCAGAAGAACGTAAACGCCACACTTTCTTGCTAGGAAATTCATTTCCAGATGTTTACGTATTGCAGAAATATAGATCTAATGCTTCTTGACACGCGATATCGCATTTCGTTTCTATGTTTGATGATAAGATACAAATATTCACTGCAAAATGTTATGTATACATGGTCTACACTTCAAAAGCATGTAAATGCCACACTTCCTTGCCAGCAAATGTGTTTCCACATGTCTATGTATCGATGCAGTAGAGTTCTAATTTGTCTTAAAACGCGATATCGCTTCCCATTTCTATGTTTCGTGATAAGATATAATATTCATTGCAAAGTGTCATGTATGCCTCGTACTCACTCCAAAAGAACGTAAATGCGACACTTCCATGCTAGGAAATAGCGTTTGCAGATGTCTATGTAACGTAGCAATAGGGTTCTAATGCTTCTCAAAACGCGCTATCGCATCTCATTTCTATGCTTGATGATAGGATATAATATTCATTGCGAAGTGTCATGTATACCCCGTACTCGCTTCAAGGAAAATAAGCACGACACTTCCTTGCTAGGAAATAGCGTTTGCAGATGTCTACGTATCGTAGCAATAGTGTTCTAATGCTTCTTAGTTCGCGATATCGCATTTCATTTCTATGTTTCGTGGTAAGTTATAATATTCATTGCGAAGTGCCATGTGGGCTTCGTACTCACTTCAAAAGAATGTAAATGCGACACTTCCATCCTAGGAAATAGCGTTTGCAGATGTTAACGTATCGTAGCAATACAGTTCTAATGCTTTTTAAATCGGTGTATTCGCATCTCATTTCTGTGTTTCGTGATAAGTTATAATATTCACTGCGAAGTGTCATGTGTACCTCGTATTCACTCCTAAAGAATGTAAATGCGACACTTCTATGCTAGGAAATAGCGTTTGCAGATGTCTCCGCATCGAGGCAATAGGGTTCAAATGCTTCTTAAAACGCGAAATCGCATCTCACTTCTATGATTCATGATAAGATATAATATTAATTACGAAGTGTCATGTATACCTCGTATTCACATCAAATGAATGTAAAAGCGACATTTCCTTGCTAGGAAATAGCGTTTGCAGATTTCTTCGTATCGTAGCAATAGATTTCTAATGCTCCTTAAATCGCGATATGGCATCTCATTTCTACGATTCATGATAAGATATAATATTCATTGCGAAGTGTTATGTATACCTCGTATTCACTTCAAAAGAATGCAAATGCCACACTTCCTTGCTAGGAAATAGCGTTTGAAGATGTCTCTGTATCGATGCAATAGAGTTCTAATGCTTCTTAGAACGAGATGTCGCATCTCATTTCAATGTTTCATGATCAGTTATAACATTCATTGCGAAGTCTCATGTATACCTCGTATTCACTTCAAAAGAATGTAAATCCGATACTTCCTTGCTAGGAAATAGCGTTTGCAGATGTCTGCGTATCGTAGCAATAGAGTTGTAATGCTTCTTAAAACGCGATATCACATCTCATTTCTATGTTTCATGATAAGATATAATATTCATTGCGAAGTCTCATGTGTACCTCGTATTCAGTTCAAAAGATTGTAAATGCGACACTTCCTTGCAAGGAAATAGCGTTTGCAGATGTCTACGTATCGTAGCAATAGAGTTGTAATACTTCGTAAAACGCGATATCGGATCTCATTTCTATGATTCATGACAAGATATAATATTCATTGCGAAGTGTTATGTGTTCCTCGTCTACGCTTCAAATGAATGTAAATGCGACACTTCCTTGCTGGGAAATAGCGTTTGCAGATGTCTACGTATCGTAGAAATAGACTACTAAAGCTTCTTAAAACGCGATATCGCATCTCATTTCTATGTTTCATGATAAGATATAATATTCATTGCGAAATGTTATGTATTCCTCGTCTACGCTTCAAAGGAATGTAAATGCGACACTTACTTTCTAGGAAATAGCGTTGGCAGATCACTACGTATCGAAGCAATACAGATATAATGCTTCTTAAGACGAGATATCGTATCTCATTTCTGTGTTTCATGATAAGATATAATATTCAGTGCGAAGTCTCATGCAAACCTCGTATTCACTTCAAAAGAATGTAAATGCGACACTTCCTTGCTAGGAAATAACATTTGCAGATGTCTACGTCTCGTAGCAATAGAGTTCTAAAGCTTATTAAAACGCGATATCGCATCTCATTTCTATGTTTCATGACAAGATATAATATTCATTGCGAAATGTTATGTATTCCTCGTCTACACTTCAAATGAATGTAAATGCGAGACTTCCTTCCTAGGAAATAGCGATTGCAGGTGTCTACGTGTCGTAGCAATAGGGTTGTAATACTTCTTAAAACGCGATATCGCATCTCATTTCTATGATACATGGTAAAATATAATATTCATTATGAAGTATTATGTATTCCTCGTCTACGCTTCAAATGAATGTAAATACGACACTTCCTTTCTGGGAAATAGCGGTTCCAGATGTTTATGTATCGTAGCAATAGAGTTCTAATGCTTCTTAAAACGAGATATCGCATCTCATTTGTATGTTTCATGATAAGATATAATATTCATTGCGAAGTGTTATGTATTCCTCGTCTACGCTTCAGACGAATGTAAGTGCGACACTTCCTCTCTAGGAAATAACGTTTCCATATGTCTGCGTGTCGTAGCAATACAGTTCTAAAGCTTCTTAAAACGCGATATCGCATCTCATTTCTATGATTTATGATAAGCTATAATATTCATTGTGGAGTGTTATGTATACTTCGTATTCACTTCAAAGGAATGTAAATGGGACACTTCCTTCCTAGGAAATAGCGTCTGCAGATATCTATGCATCGTAGCAATAGAGTTCTAATGCTTCTTAAAAAGGCGATATTGCATCCCATTTCTGTGTCTCATGATAAGATATAATATTCATTGTGGAATGTTATGTATACCTCGTATTCACTTCAAAGGAATGTAAATGCGACACTTCCTTGCTAGGAAATAGCGTCTGCAGATATCTACGCATCGTAGCAATAGAGTTCTAATGCTTCTTAAAGCTCGATATGGCATATCATTTCTATGTTTCATGATAAGATATAATATTCATTGCGAAGTGTCATGTAAACCTCGTATTCTGTTCAAATGAATGTAAATGCGACACTTTCATGCAAGGAAATAGCGTTTGCAGATGTCTACGTATCGAGGCAATAGATTTCTAATGCTTCTTGAAACGCGATATTACATCTCATTTCTATATTTCATGATAAGATATAATATTCATTGCGTAGTGTAATGTATACCTCCTATTCGCTTCTAAAGAATGTAAATGCGACACTTCCTTGCTAGCAAATAGCGTTTGCAGATGTCTACGTATCGTAGCAATAGAGATCTAATGCATTTCAAAACGCGATATCGCATCGCACTTCTATGTTTCATGATAAGAGATAATATTAATTGCGATGTGTCACGTATACCTCGTATTCACTTCAAATGAATGCGAATGCGACACTTCCTTGCTAAGAATTATCGTTAGCAGATGTCCACGTATCGAGGCAATAGAGTTCTAATGCTTCTTAATACGCGATATCGCATCTCATTTCTATGTCTCATGATAAGATATAATATTCATTGCGAAGCGTCATGTATACCTCGTATTCACTACAAAAGAATGTAAATCCGACGCTTCCTTGCTAGGAAGTAGCGTTTGCAGATGTCTACGTATCGAAGCAGTAGAGTTCTAATGCTCCTTAAATCGCGATATCGCATCCCATTTCTATGTTTCGTGATAAGATATAATATTCATTGTGGAGTGTTATGAATACTTCGTATTCACCTCAAAGGAATGTAAATGCAACACTTCCTTGCTAGGAAGTAGCGTTTGCAGATGCCTATGTATCGTAGCGATAGATTTCTAGTGCTTCTTAAATCGCGATATCGCATCTCATTTCTATATGTCATGATAAAATATAATATTCATTGTGAAGGGTTATGTATTCCTCATCTACACTTCAAATGAATGAAAATGCGACATTTCCTCTCTAGGAAATAGCGTTTGTAGATGTCCACGTATCGTAGCAATGGAGATCTAGAGCTCCTTAGGACGCGATATCGCATCACATTTCTCTGTTTCTTAATAAGATAGAATATTCATTGCGAAGTGTCATGTATACCTCGCATCAATTGAATGTAAATGCGACACTTCCTTGCTAGGAAATAGCGTTGGCAGATGTCTACTGTCACGTCCGGCGAAATAACTTTTCGTTTATCCGGAGGCTTCACGACACTAGCCTATATGTTCGAAATTCGGTCCGCGGAAACGCGTTACGACCGGGTTCGACTATTTCAGCTAACGCGACACGGACAAAACACTCGCGATTTGCGGATATTAGGAGTTGGAAATATTACCTTTGCTGATTTCGTTCTCGATACGTTGGTAAAATTCTCGCCGTAGATCGTTGATTGGTATCGACGTAGGTGCTGGCCTGTTGATTGAGGTTGATAATTCAATGAGCTTCCAGCGAAGCGGGAAACTGCGACTCGGATGCGAAACGGATTCGGTGGAGACTGTAGACATCACAGCAACCTCGGCTGCGGTAACAGGAGACTCGGCGTTGCTGGAGACTTCGGGGAAATGCTGCTGAACAGGTGCGTAGACAGGTTGCTGGTACACGGGGATCCGGGATACGTTACCCACGTATCCACGCACAAGTGAGCGAAGGAAATTCTTCCTACCCGCGCGTCGTGTTCTTCGCGAACCGGAATCACGTCCCATTCACCCAGAGTTTTCTGTACTAACAGACAATGCTCGGAAGGATAAGCGGCGGTCCGCTCTATCGCAACTCTGCAAAGCTGAGTTCTATACTCCTTCGAGGTGATGGGAAGCTACCCAGTTGCATGGAAGAGACACGTGGAAGAATTCGTTGTTACTGTTTGTATTAAGCGCGAGAAGTGGTATTTTGATTTAGTAGATATAGGAATTGTGGTAGAGATGTGGTAAAGATGTGGTATTAAACTCAAAAACTGGATGTAGTAAAATAAATGGAATTTATTCTAAGTTGAAATTAAACAAAGTTGAAGGATGTGGTAAAGATGTGGTATTAAACTCAAAAACTGGATGTAGTAAAATAAATGGAATTTATTCTAAGTTGAAATTAAACAAAGTTGAAATTATTCTAAGTTAGAACTAAGGAAATAGAAATACTAGCGCGTAGCCCAGACCCCACATTGAGGCGGCTAATGGCTCGAGTATAAGAAATGGTACTGGAGGATTCGACTCCTCGGACTGGAATCTCGAAGTATACTGACTCTCCGGAGTCGCGTCTCGGACATCCTTGGATCGCGAGGCGCATCGGTCGCGGGCGCTCGTAGTGGGGAGCGCGTGGTCCAGTGAGTGGGGACTCGCGGCTCGTGGTGGGGCTAGCTGCGCGTGTCGTTGGCGCAGGCGCGTCTTAATATATAATCATATACCTACGGACTTAGAATTACGTGTGTGTTGTGGTGTGTTACAATATGTGTCATGAGTACTTAGATCTAGGATTATAATACATGTACATAGGTGTAATATATGAGTTAAAAATAGTATACAGGTTCTGATAATGTTGGTTCCCTAATCTGGAACAGTCCCCATTCCGGTGACGGGCTGCGACTTCTTCCCTGTGGACGGAGTCCTCGATGCGAGGGAGGCGGGGATGCTCGTAGGTGCGAGCGAGACAGCGCTGCTCGTTGGTGCGAGCGAGAAAGAGGTGTTCGTACGTGCGTGTGAGCGCGTGCACCTGTGCGCGCGCGAACGCTGCTGGTTGCTGAATCTGCAGGCGTGTACGGCAGGTTGTCTGCGTGCAGGGGTTGATGCTGGAGGCCGCGAGGAGGCTGGTGGGTGGCAGGCGCTACGCCTGACGTCATACTATGTATCGTACCATTAGTGTTCTAATGCTTCTTTAATCGCGATATCGCATACCATTCCTATGTTTCGTGATAAGATATAATATGCATTGCGAAGTGTCACGCATACCTCGTATTCACTTCAAATGAATTTAGATGCGACACATCCTTCCTAGGAAATAGCGTTTGCAGTTATCTACGTATCGAAGCAATGGAGTTCTAATGCTACTTAAAACGCGAATTCGCATCTCACTTCTATGTTTCATGACAAGATATAACATTCATTGCGAAGTGTTATGTATTCCTCGTCTACACTTCAAATGATTGTAAATGTGACACTTCCTTTCTAAGAAATTACGTTACCAGATGTTTACGTATCGAAGCAATAGAGTTCTAATGCTTCTAAAAACGTGATACAGCAACTCATTTCTTTGTCTCATGATAGGATATAATATTCATTGCGAAGTGTTATGTATATCTCGTCCACACTTCAAATGAATGTAAATGCGACACTTCCTTGCTACTAAATAGCGTTTTCAGATGTCTACGTATTAAGGCAATAGAGTTCTAATGTTTCTGAAAACGAGATATCGCATCTCATTTCTATGTTTCTTCATAAGATGTAATGTTCATTGCGAAGTGTTATGTATACCTCGTCTACGCTACAAAAGAATGTAAATACGGCACTTCCTTGCTGGGAAATATCGTTTCCAAATGACTACGTATCGAAGCACTAGAGCTCTAATGCTTCCTAAAACGCGATGTAGCATCTCATTTCAATGTTTGATGCCAAGATATAATATTTATTGCGAAATGTTATGTGTACTTCGCCTACACTTAAAATGGATGTAAATGCGACACTTCCTTGCTAGGAAATAGCGTTACCGGATGTCTACGTATCGAAGCAATAGAGTTCTAATGCTTCTTGAAACGCGATGTCGCATCTCAATTCTATGTTTCATTATAAGATATAACATTCAATGCGAACTGTCTTGTATACCTCGCATACACTTCAAACGAATGTAAATGTGACACTTCCTTGCTGGGAAATAGAGTATGCAGATGTCTACGTATCGAAGCAATAGAGTTGTAATGCTTCATAAAACGAGATATCGCATCTCATGTCTATGTTTCATGATAAGATATAATATTCATTGCGAAGTGTCAAGTATACCTCGTATTCCGTTCAAAAGAATGTAAATGCGTGACTTTCTTGCTAGGAAATAGCGTTTGCAGATGTCTACGTATCGCAGCAATAGGGTTCTAATGCTTCTCAAAACGCGATATCGCATCTCATTCCTTAGCTTCATGATAAGATATAATATTCATTGCGAAGTGTCATGTATACCTCGTATTCACTTCAAAAGAAAGGAAGTGCGACGTTTCCATCCTAGGAAATAGCGTTTGCAGATGTCTATGTATTGTAGCAATAGAGTTCTAGTGCTTCTTAAAACGCGATATCGCATCTCACGTCTATGTTTCATGATAAGATATATTATTCATTGCGAAGTGTCATGTATACCTCGTATTCACTACAAAAGAATGTAATTGCGACACTTCCTTGCTAGGAAGTAGCGTTTCCAGATGACTACGTGTCTAAACAATAGAGTTCTAATGATTCTTAAAACGCGATATCGCATCTCACTTCTGTGTTTCATGATAAGATATAATATTCATTGCGAAGTGTCATGTATATCTCGTATTCACTTCAAAAGAATGTAAACGCGAAACTTCCATGCTAGGAAATAGCGTTTGCAGATGTCTACGTATCGTAGCAATAGAGTTCTAATGCTTCTTAGATCGCGATATCGCATCTCATTTATATGTTTCGTGATAAGATATGATATTCATTGCGAAGTGTCATGTATACCTCGTATTCACTACAAAAGAATGTAAGTGCGACACTTCCAGGCTAGGAAATAGCGTTTGCAGATGTCTACGTACCGTAGCAATAGAGTTCTAATGCTACTTAGGACGCGATATCGCATCCCATTTATATCTTCCGTGATAAGATATAATATTCATTGCGAAGTGTCATGTATACCTCGTATTCACTTCAAAAGAATGTAAGTGCGACACTTCCATGCCAGGAAACAGCGTTTGCAGATGTCTCCGCATCGAGGCCATAGAGCCCTAATGTTTCTTAAAACGCGATATCGCATCTCTCTTCCATGTTTCATGATAAGACATAATATCTATTGCGAAGTGTCATGTATACCTCGTATTCACTTCAGAAGAATGTAAATGCGACTATTCCTTGCTAGGAAATGGCGTTTGCAGATGCCTACTTATCGTAGCAATAGAGTTTTAATGCTTCTTAGATCGCGATATCGCATACCATTTATATGTTTCATGATAAGATATAATATTCATTGCGAAGTGTCATGTATACCTCGTATTCACTTCGAAAGAATGTAAGTGCGACACTTCCATGCTAGGAAATAGCGTTTGCAGATGTCTCCGCATCGAAGCCATAGAGTTCTAATGCTTCTTAAAACGCGATATCGCATCTCTCTTCTATGTTTCATGATAA
This sequence comes from Xylocopa sonorina, assembly GCF_050948175.1. NCBI lineage: Eukaryota > Metazoa > Arthropoda > Insecta > Hymenoptera > Apidae > Xylocopa > Xylocopa sonorina. Next base: position 1,220,307 of record NW_027490134.1, on the reverse strand, counting down.
GATATAGTATTCATTGCGAAGTGTCATGTATACCTCCTATTCACTCCAAACTAATGTAAATGCGAATCGTCCTTGCTAGGAAATAGCGTTTGCAGATGTCTACGCATCGAGGCAGTAGAGTTCTAATGCTTCTTAGAACGCGATATCGCATCTCACTTCTATGTTTCATGATAAGATATAATATTCATTGCGAACAGTCATGTATACCTCATATTCACTTCAGAAGAATGTAAATGCGACTATTCCTTGCTAGGAAAAGGCGTTCGCAGATGTCTACGTATCGTAGCAATAGAGTCCTAATGCTTCTTAAAACGAGATGTCGCATTTCATTTATGTATTTCGTGATAAGATATAATATTCATTGCAAAATGTCATGTATACCTCGAATTCACTTCAAAAGAATCTAAATGCGATATTTCCATGCTAGGAAATAGCCTTTGCAGATATCTCCGCATCGAGGCAATAGGGTTCTAATGATTCTTAAAACGCGATATCGCATCTCACTTTTAAGTTACATGATAAGATATAATATTCATTGCGAAGTGTCATGTATACCTCGTATTCACTTCAAAAGAATGTAAATTCGACTATTCCTTGCTAGGAAATAGGGTTTGCAGATGCCCACGTATCGTAGCAATAGTGTTCTAATGCTTCTTAGATCGCGATATCGCATCTCATTTCTATGTTTCGTGATAAAATATAATATTCATTCCGAAGTGTCATGTATACCTCGTATTCTCTCCAAACGAATGTAAATGCAACACTTCCTTCCTAGGGAATAGCTTATTCAGATGTCTACGTATCGTAGCAATAGAGTTCTAATGCTACTTAAACCGCGATATCGCATTTCATTTCTATGTTTCCTGATAAGATATAGTATTCATTGCGAAGTGTCATGTACACCTCGTATTCACTTCAAGAGAATGTAAATGCGACTATTCCTTGCTAGGAAATAGCGTTTCCAGATGCCTACGTATCGTAGCAATAGAGTTCTAATGCTTCTTAGATCGCGATAACGCATCTCATTTCCATATTTCGTGATAAGTTATAATATTCATTCCGAAGTGTCATGTATAGCTCGTATTCACTTCGAAAGAATGTAAGTGCGACACTTCCATGCTAGGAAGTAGCGTTTGCAGATGTCTTCGTATCGAGGCCATAGGGTTCTAATGCTTCTTAAAACGCGATATCGCATCTCTCTTCTATGTTTCATGATAAGATATAATATTCACTGCGAAGTGTCATGTATACCTCGTATTCACTTCAGAAGAATGTAAATGCGACTATTCCTTGCTAGGAAAAGGCGTTTGCAGATGCCTACGTATCGTAGCGATAGAGTTTTAATGCTTCTTAGATCGCGATATCGCATCCCATTTATATGTTTCATGATAAGATATAGTATTTAGTGCGAAGTGTCATGTATACCTCGTATTCACTTCAGAAGAATGTAAATGCGACTATTCCTTGCTAGGAAAAGGCGTTCGCAGATGTCTACGTATCGTAGCAATAGAGTCCTAATGCTTCTTAAAACGAGATGTCGCATTTCATTTATGTATTTCGTGATAAGATATAATATTCATTGCGAAATGTCATGTATTCCTCGAATTCACTTCAAAAGAATCTAAATGCGATATTTCCATGCTAGGAAATAGCCTTTGCAGATATCTCCGCATCGAGGCAATAGGGTTCTAATGATTCTTAAAACGCGATATCGCATCTCACTTTTAAGTTACATGATAAGATATAATATTCATTGCGAAGTGTCATGTACACCTCGTATTCACTTCAAAAGAATGTGAATTCGACTATTCCATGCTGGGGAATAGCGTCTGCAGATGTCTACGCGTCGAGGCAATAGAGTTCTAATGCTTCCTAAAACGCGATATCGCAACTCACTTCTATATTTCATGATAAGATATAATATTCATTGCCAAGTGTCATGTATACCTCGTATTCACTTCAAGAGAATGTAAATGCGACTATTCCTTGCTAGGAAATAGCGTTTCCAGATGCCTACGTATCGTAGCAATAGAGTTCTAATGCTTCTTAGATCGCGATAACGCATCTCATTTCCATATTTCGTGATAAGTTATAATATTCATTCCGAAGTGTCATGTATAGCTCGTATTCACTTCGAAAGAATGTAAGTGCGACACTTCCATGCTAGGAAGTAGCGTTTGCAGATATCTTCGTATCGAGGCCATAGGGTTCTAATGCTCTTTAAAATGCGATATCGCATCTCACTCATATGTTTGATGATAAGGTACAATATTCATTGCGAAGTGTCATGTATACATCGTATTCACTTCAAGTTAATGTAGGTGCGACATTTCCTTGCCAGGAAATAGCGTTTGCAGATGTCTACGTTTCCAAGCAACAGAGTACTAAAGCTTCTTAAATCGCGATGCAGCATATCATTCCTATGTTTCATGATAAGATACAATATCCATTGCGAAGTGTCACTTATTCCTCGTATTCCCTTCAAATGAATGTAAATGCGACACTTCCTTGCTAGGAAATAGCGATTGCAGATGTCTACGTATCGATGCAATAGAGTTCTAATGCTTCTTGAAACGCGATATCGCATTTCATTTCTATGTTTCATGACAAGATATAATATCCATTGCGAAATGACATGTATACCTCGTATTCGCTTCTAAAGAATATAAATGCGACACTTCCTTGCTAGGAAATAGCGTTTCCAGATGTCTAAGTATCAAAACAATAGAGATCTAGTGCTTCCTAAAACGAGATGTCGCATCTCATTTCTCTGTTTCCTGATAAGATATAATATTCAATGCGAAGTGTTATGTATACCTCGTATTCACTTCAAGAGAATGTAAATGCGACACTTCCTTGCTAGGAAATAGCGTTTGCAAATGTCTACGTATCCTAGAAATAGAGATCTAATAATACTTAAAACGAGATGTCGCATCTCGTATCTATGTTTCATGATAAGATATAATATTCATTGCGAAGTGTCATGTAAACCTCGAATTCACTTCAAAAGAATGTAAATGCAACTATTGCTTGCTAGGAAATAGCGTTTGCAGATGTCTACGTATCGTAGCAATAGAGTTCTAATGCTTCTCAAAACACGATATCGCATCTCATTTCTATGCGACTATTCCTTGCTAGGAAATAGCGTTTGCAGATGCCTACGTATCGTAGCAATAGAGTTCTAATGCTTCTTATATCGCGAAATCGCATCTCATTACTATGATTCGTGATAAATAATAATATTCATTCCGAAGTGTCATGTATACCACGAATTCACTTCAAAAGAATGTAAATGCGACACTTCCATGCTAGGAAATAGCGTTTGCAGATGTCTGCGTATCGTCGCAATAGATTCCTAATGCTTCTTAAAACGAGATGTCACATTTCATTTCTATGTTTCGTGATAAGATATAATATTCATTGCGAAGTGTCATGTATACCTCCTATTCACTCCAAACTAATGTAAATGCGAATCGTCCTTGCTAGGAAATAGCGTTTGCAGATGTCTACGCATCGAGGCAGTAGAGTTCTAATGCTTCTTAGAACGCGATATCGCATCTCACTTCTATGTTTCATGATAAGATATAATATTCATTGCGAACAGTCATGTATACCTCATATTCACTTCAAAAGAATGTAAATGTGACTATCCCTCGCTAGGAAATAACATTTGCAGATGCCTACGTATTGTAGCAATAGAATTCTAATGCTTTTTAGATCGCGATATCGCATCTCATTTCTATTTTTCGTGATAAGTTATAATATTCATTCCGAAGTGTCACGTATACCTCGAATTCACTTCAACAGAATGTAAATGCGACACTTCCGTCCTAGGAAATAGCGTTTGCAGATGTCTACGTATCGTAGCAATAGAATTCTAATGCTACTCAAAACGCGATATCGCACCTCAACTCTATGTTTCGTGATAAGATATAATATTCATTGCGAAGTGTCATGCATACCTCGTATTCACTTCAAAAGAATGTAAATGCGACTCTTCCATGCTGGGGAAAAGCGTCTGCAGATGCCCACGTATCGTAGCAATAGATTTCTAATGCTTCTTAGATCGCGATATCGCATCTCATTTATATGTTTCGTGATGAGATATAATATTCTTTGCGAAGTGTCATGTATACCTCGTATTCACTTCAAAAGAATGTAAATCCGACTATTGCTTGCTAGGAAATAGCGTTTGCAGATGTCTACGTATCGTAGCAATAGCGTTCTGATGCTACTTAAATCGCGATATCACATCTCATATCTATGTTTCGTGATAAGATATAATATTCATTGCGATGTGTCATGTACACCTCGTATCCACATCAAAGAATGTAAATCCGACTATTCCTTGCTAGGAAGTAGCGTTTGCAGATGCCAACGTATCGTAGCAATAGAGTTCTACTGCTTCTTAGATCACGTTATCGCATCTCATTTCTATGATTCGTGATAAGCTAGAATATTCATTCCGAAGTGTCATGTATACCTCGAATTCACTTCAAAAGAATGTAAATGCGACATTTCCATGCTAGGAAATAGCATTTGCAGATATCTCCGCATCGAGGCAATAGGGTTCTAATGCTTCTTAAAACGCGATATCGCATCTCACTTCTATGTTACGTGATAAGATATAATGTTCAATGCGAAGTGTCGTGTATACCTCGGATTCACTTCAAAAGAATGTAAATGCGAATCTTCCTTACTAGGATATAGCGTTTGCAGATGTCTACGTATCGTAGCAACAGCGTTCGAATGCTTCTCAAAAAGCCATATCGCATCTCATTTCCATGTTTCGTGATAAGATATAATATACATTGCGAAGTGTCATGTACACCTCGTACTCACTTCAAAAGGGAGTAAATGCGACTGTTGCTTGCTAGGAAATAGCGTTTGCAGATGTCTACGTGTCGTAGCAATAGAGTTCTAATGCTTCTCGAAACGCGATATCGCATCTCATTTCTATGCTTCATGATAAGATATAATATTCATTGCGAAGTGTCATGTATAACTCGTATTCACTTCAAAACAATGTAAATGCGACTATTCCTTGCTAGGAAATAGCGTTTTCAGATGCCTACGTATCGTAGCAATAGAGTTCTAATGCTTCTTATATCGCGAAATCGCATCTCATTACTATGATTCGTGATAAGTAATAATATTCATTCCGAAGTGTCATGTATACCAAGAATTCACTTCAAAAGAATGTAAATGCGATACTTCCATGCTAGGAAATAGCGTTTGCAGATGTCTGCGTATCGCAGCAATAGATTCCTAATGCTTCTTAAAACGATATGTCACATTTCATTTCTATGTTTCGTGATAAGATATAATATTGATTGCGAAGCGTCATGTATACCTCGTATTCACTCCAAGCGAATGTAAATGCGACATTTCCTTGCTGGGAAATAGCGTATTCAGATGTCTACGTACCGTAGCAGTAGAGTTGTAATGCTCTGTAAATCCGACTATTGCTTGCTAGGAAATAGCGTTTGCAGATGTCTACGTATCGTAGCAATAGCGTTCTAATGCTTCTTAGAACGCGATATCGCATCCCATTTCTATGTTTCGTGATAAGTTATAATAATCATTCCGAAGTGTCATGTAAACCTCGAATTCACTTCAAAAGAATGTAATTGCGACTATTGCTTGCTAGGAAATAGCGTTTGCGGATGTCTACGTATCGTAGCAATAGAGTTCTAATGCATCTCAAAACGCGATATCGCATCTCTCTTCTATGTTTCATGATAAGATATAATATTCATTGCGAAGTGACATGTATACCTCGTATTCACTTCAAAAGAATGTAAATGCGAAACTTCCATGCTAGGAAACAGCGTTTGCAGATGTCTACGTATCGTAGCGATAGAGTTCTAATGCTTCTTAAAACGCGATATCGCATCTCACTTCTATGTTTCATGATAAGATATAATATTCATTGCGAAGAGTCATTACCACCTCGTATTCACATCAAAAGAATGTAAATGCGACTATTGCTTGCTAGGAAATAGCGTTTGCAGATGGGTACATATCGTAGCAATACAGTTCTAATGCTACATAAATCGCGATATCGCATCTCATTTATATGTTTCCTGATAAGATATAATATTCATTCCGAAGTGTCATGTATACCTCGAATTCACTTCAAAGGAATGTAAATGCGACAATTCCATGCTAGGAAATAGCGTTTGCAGATATTTCCGCATCGAGGCAATAGGGTTCTAATGCTTCTTAAAACGCAATATCGCATCTCACTTCTATGTTACATGATAAGATATAATGTTCGTTGCGAAGTATCATGTATACCTCGTATTCACCTCAAAAGAATGTAAATGCCACACTTCCTTGCAAGGAAATAGCGTTTGCAGATGTCTACGTATCGTAGCAATAGAGTTCTAATGCTACTTAAATCGCGATATCGCATCTCATTTAAATGTTTGGTGATAAGATTTATTATTCATTGCGGAGTGTCATGTATACCCCGTATTCACTTCAAAAGAATGTAAATGCGACTATTCCTTGCTAGGAAATAACGTCTGCAGATGCCTAAGTTTCGTAGAAATAGAATTCTAATGCTTTTTAGATCGCGATATCGCATCTCATTTCTATGTTTCGTGATAAGTTTTAATATTCGTTCCGAAGTGTCATGTATACCTCGAATTCACTTCAAAAGAATGTAAATGCGACACTTCCATGCTAGGAAATAGCGTTTGCAGATGTCTACGTATCGTAGCAATAGAGTTCTATTGCTTCTCAAAACGCGATATCGCATCTCATTTCTATGTTTCGTGATAAGATATAATATTCATTGCGAAGTGTCATGCATACCTCGTATTCACTTCAAAAAATGTACATGCGACTATTGCTTGCTAGGAAATGGCGGTTGCAGATGCTTACGTATCGTAGCAATACAGTTCTAATGCTACTTAAATCGCGATATCGCATCTCATTTATATGTTTCGTTATAAGATATAATATTCTTTGCGAAGTGTCATGTATACCTCGTATTCACTTCAAATGAATGTAACTGCGACACTTCCATGCTAGGAAATAGCGTTTGCAGATGTCTCCGCATCATGGCCATAGAGTTCTTATGCTTCTTAAATCGCGAATTCGCATCTCATTACTATGTTTCATGATAAGATGTAATATTCATTGCGAAGTGACATGTATACCTCGTATTCACTTCAAAAGAATGTAAATGCGGCTATTGCTTGCTAGGAAATAGCGCTCGGAGATATCTACGTATCGTAGCAATAGAGTTCTAGTGCTTCTTAAAACGAAATGTCTCATTTCATTCCTATGTTCCGTGATAAGATATAATATTCATTGCGGAGTGTTATATATACCTCCTATTCACTCTAAACGAATGTAAATGCGACACTTCCTTGCTAGGAAATGGCGTATTCAGATGTCTACGTATCGTAGCAATAGAGATCTAATGCCACTTATATGGCGATATCGCATCTCATTTCTATGTTTCGTGATTAGATATAATATTCATTGCGAAGTGTCATGTACACGTCGTACTCACTTCAAAAGAATGTAAATGCGACACTTCCATGCTAAGAAATAGCGTCTGCAGATTTCTACGCGTCGAGGCAATAGTGCTCTAATGCATCTTAAAACGCGATATCCCATCTTACTTCTATGTATGATGATAAGATATAATATTCATTCCGAAGTGTCATGTAAACCTCGAATTCACTTCAAAAGAATGTAAATGCGACTATTGCTTGCTAGGAAATAGCGTTTGCAAATGTCTACGTATCGTAGCAATAGAGCTCTAATGCATCTCAAAACGCGATATCGCATCTCATTTCTTTGTTTCCTGATAAGATATAATATTCATTTCGAAGTGTCATGTATACCTCATATTCACTTCGAAAGAATGTAAATGCGACTATTGCTTGCTAGGAAATAGCGTTTGCAGATGTCTGCGTATCGTAGAAATAGCGTTCTAATGCTTCTTAGAGCGCGATATCGCATCTCATTTCTATGTTTCGTGATAAGTTATAATATTCATTCCGAAGTGTCATGTAAACCTCGAATTCACTTCAAAAGAATGTAATTGCGACTACTGCTTGCTAGGAAATAGCGTTTGCGGATGTCTACGTATCGTAGCAATAGAGTTCTGATGCTTCTCAAAACGCGATATCGCATCTCATTTCTATGTTTCCTGATAAGATATAGTATTCATTGCGAAGTGTCATGTACACCTCGTATTCACTTCAGAAGAATGTGAATGCGACACCTCCATGCTAGGAAATAGCGTTTGCAGATGTCTACGTATCGTAGCAATAGATTCCTAATGCTTCTTAAAACGAGATGTCACATTTCATTTCAATGTTTCGTGATAAGATATAATATTCATTGCGAAGTGTCATGTATACCTCCTATTCACTCCAAACTAATGTAAATGCGACACTTCCTTGCTAGGAAATAGCGTTTGCAGATGTCCACGCATCGAGGCAGTAGAGTTCTAATGCTTCTTAAAACGCGATATCACATCTCACTTCTATGTTTCACGATAAGATATAATATTCATTGCGAAGTGTCATGTATACATCGTATTCACATCAAAAGAATGTAAATGCGACTATTGCTTGCTAGGAAATAGCGTTTGCAGATGGGTACGTATCGTAGCAATACAGTTCTAATGCTACATAAATCGCGATATCGCATCTCGTTTATATGTTTCGTGATAAGATATAATATTCATTCCGAAGTGTCATGTATACCTCGAATTCACTTCAAAGGAATGTAAATGCGACAATTCCATGCTAGGAAATAGCGTTTGCAGATATTTCCGCATCGAGGCAATAGGGTTCTAATGCTTCTTAAAACGCAATATCGCATCTCACTTCTATGTTACATGATAAGATATAATGTTCATTGCGAAGTATCATGTATACCTCGTATTCACCTCAAAAGAATGTAAATGCCACACTTCCTTGCTAGGAAATAGCGTTTGCAGATGTCTACGTATCGTAGCAATAGAGTTCTAATGCTACTTAAAACGCGATATCGCATCTCATTTAAATGTTTGGTGATAAGATTTATTATTCATTGCGGAGTGTCATGTATACCTCGTATTCACTTCAAAAGAATGTAAATGCGACTATTCCTTGCTAGGAAATAACGCCTGCAGATGCCTAAGTGTCGTAGAAATAGAATTCTAATGCTTTTTAGATCGCGATATCGCATCTCATTTCTATGTTTCGTGATAAGATATAATATTCGTTGCGAAGTGTCATGCATACCTCGTATTCACTTCAAAAGAATGTACATGCGACTATTGCTTGCTCGGAAATGGCGGTTGCAGATGCTTACGTATCGTAGCAATACAGTTCTAATGCTACTTAAAACGCGATATCGCATCTCATTTATATGTTTCGTTATAAGATATAATATTCTTTGCGAAGTGTCATGTATACCTCGTATTCACTTCAAATGAATGTAACTGCGACACTTCCATGCTAGGAAATAGCGTTTGCAGATGTCTCCGCATCATGGCCATAGAGTTCTAATGCTTCTTAAATCGCGAATTCGCATCTCATTACTATGTTTCATGATAAGATATAATATTCATTGCGAAGTGACATGTATGCTAGGAAATAGCGTTTGCAAATGTCTACGTATCGTAGCAATAGAGCTCTAATGCTTCTCAAAACGCGATATCGCATCTCATTTCTATGCTTCATGATAAGATATAATATTCATTGCGAAGTGTCATGTATACCTAGCATTCACTCCAAACGAATGTAAATGCGACACTTCCTTGCTAGGAAATAGCGTATTCAGATGTCTACATATCGTAGCAATAGAGTTCTAATGCTACTTAATTCGCTATATCGCATCTCATTTCTGTGTTTCGTGATAAGATGTAATATTCATTTCGAAGTGTCATGTACACTTCGTATTTACTTCAAAAGAATGTATATGCGACACTTCCATGCTAGGAAATAGCGTCTGCAGATGTCTACGCGTCGAGGCAATAGAGTTCTAATGCTTCTTAAAACGCGATATCGAATCTGACTTCTATGTTTCATGATAAGATACAATATTCGTTGCGAAGTGTCATGTATACCTCGTATTCACTTCAAGAGAATGTAAGTGCGACAATCTTCCATGCTAGGAAATAGCGTTTGCAGATGACTCCGCATCGAGGCCATAGAGTTCTAATGCTTCTTAAAACGCGATATCGCACCTCACTCCTATGTTTCATGATATGTTATTATATTCATTGCGAAGTGTCATGTATACCTCGTATTCACTTCAAAAGAATGTAAATGCGACTATTGCTTGCTAGGAAATAGCGATTTCAGATGTCTACGTATCGTAGCAGTAGGGTTCTAATGCTACTTAAATCGCGATATCGCATCTCATTTCTGTGTTTCGTGATAAGATGTAATTTTCATTGCGAAGTGTCATGTACACTTCGTATTCACTTCAAAAGAATGTAAATGCGACACTTCCATGCTAGGAAATAGCGTTTACATGTGTCTACGTATCGAAGGAATAGAGTTCTAATGCTTCTTAAAACACGATATGGCATCTCATTTCAATGATTCATGGTAAATTGCAATATTCTATGCAATATGTTACATTTGTCTGCATCTAGACCTTAGAAGGATGTGAATCCTATACTTACTTGCAACATAATATCGTTCCCAGATCTCTACGTGCCCAAGCAAGACATTTCTAATACTTCAATCAGCGCGATGTCGCATCTCATTTCAACGTTTCAATGCAAAGTATCTGTAATCATATATCCATAACATTGTGCTTAACTGTTAGAGGTCTTCAATAGAATGTGAACTATATAATTCCATGCAACGGCATGGCGCTCCGTAGTGTCTGTCTGTTAAAGCAATCGAGCTAGAATTCTCCATGCAATGCGCTGGCGCATCCCATTTCATCGTTTCAAAGTAAGAATGCTGTAATCTCTTATGCATAGCTCTATGCTTATCTGCTTTAAAACTTCATAAGAATGTAAATTCTACAGCTCCATGCAACAGGATTGCCCTTCGTAGTGTCTACGTGTCGAGACAATAGAGTACTAATGCATTATACAATGCCATGACTCATCTCATTTCAACGTTTCGAATTAAGTAAGCTGTAATCTTCTATGAAAAGCATTATAATTATCTGCTTCTACTCTACAATAGGATGTGAATTCTATAGATCCAAGCAACAGGAGGGCAGGCCCTCCACCATCCTACTTCCTACCTTGATGCGGGCAAAGGATTCCCAGGGCCACTCAAACCGCGACCAACATCTATCTTATACTCTAACCGATTCATCGTTATGCGTTTTCCATTAAGCTTGCCGGGATCAGTGATATTGATTCGCTCAATCTAAATTATTGTTTTTTTTTTAAGTTTCTCGATTTTTTTAGTTTCTCTCACGATATCGTCTATTTCGTTGTACCTTGCCCTTACAGTATGGTATATAATCTGTTGTTTGATATTTCTAGGATTTCCTCTTAATAAATGCAATGCTTCCACATATTTTCTTTCTCTTTCTCTTTAGTTACATTGTTGTTATTTTATGCTTTTCACCCTCCACATTCCCTCTCTACGCCATCTCGGAACAGGCGTTATACGATTACTGCAGGATGACGCTCCGGTCTCGTTACACCGAGATCGAGTGTTCTGTCTTGCATCCGTTGATTTATATATGTTATATATTGGAGAATATTTCCTCTTATCGTTTGTATTTTTCGAATGAAATTACATTGACAGAAGTACGAGCTAGTTCTGCACGCCTATTTGAAACAACATTAAATCACCTTGTTAAACAATAATATATTAAATGTGACTTGGACTTTTAAATTTGAATTTATAAACATCTAACAGGTAAATATGTTTTTCTTACTATTCATATCATTATACATTCAGTGATTTATTGTGTGCTGTGATTTGATATATTAACTGCTTGATTATATTTTGCAATGAACTTTGCGTACCAAACATTGTTTTTACTCCTGATAGGAGTGGATAGTTCTTCGTTTTATATTCTTATATTGCATTGATTATAAAAGTATATGACACCCTTTTTATGCAGTCATATATAATTATGTACTATGGCGGTTTTTCCCGTTACAATCCGCAAGAAAAGGGTATATAGAACCAATAATAACGGGGTATCCAGAAGTTTAATCCGGGGTTATATCGGAGTACAGAATATCCGCGTGATTCGGCAACGCGAAGTACAGAACAATAAATTTCCTATCCAGCGAGTATTTCGAATCTGCGAGGCTGGGACTTTCTGGGCGCCAGCTACTCAAGAAGTAGCAGAAACTAGTAAACCACGCAACGCGGGGAAACCCGGTGCAAGATAACTCTCGAAATTTCGAAATACTCTTTCGCTCGACTGCTTCTAGCCGAGTGCACAAATTAGGGTCGCGGGATACTGAACTCACGGCTTCTTTCTAGATTGCCTCGACGCGGTATTACAAAAGGATATACGACACGCCGCGAATGACCGGGGATCACCACCCGTTATACAATACAAATTACAATACGCGATATCACAATTGAGGCAGGGAACAAATGGGACGCTTTAGCGTATAAGGACTCACGTTCTCGTTTCCAACAAGTATGGATCTCGTTCAGTCCGTCTACCTCTCTCCCTCGCTCTCTCTCTCTCTCCTCCGAATTGCTCCGTATAACCGCTTGCTCGGTTGCTCGCTAAGTAGTCGCTAAGTCGTTGAGAAGAATGAGAGGCTGTCTTCGTGCTGGCTAGCTCATTATATAGGTTTGCTGGGGGTTTTCGGATCCCCTTAGATCCTCCTTAGGGCTCCTTAGTGGGGTAGGGCCATACGCTTCGGTATTTTTCGGGGCATCGATCGGTGGATTTCGGCGATCTTCCCTGATCGCCCCCTCTGATGTGTCTAGAGGGGGTCCTCTGGATTATTTGAACTGCGGCGCGTGTCGCGCGCCGCGCTTTCCACGGCTCACCTGCTATTCCGCTGCGCATCTTGAGCTTTCCTCTCCGTGGGCTCAGGGGAGGTGTGGAGGTCCTTCTCACACCCGAGAACCATCCTGTTCGTCTCCATGGACTATGGCAGCAGTCTTATCGTTGCAGGGCTCTGGATCGTATCCTTCGGGCTTTAGGGTCTCTTCTTGCTCACTTCCCGACTCCTCCACCGTCGAGCCCGTCACGCTACCTCTGCGCACAGCCCTCCCGCGAACCTGCGGTCTTCTTATCCGCCGAAGCGGCGTCTTGTGGGTCGCTTCTTCCATCAGCTCGCCAGTCTAATCCGTAGGACGGAGAGAGAGAATAGAACGGGGGGGGGGGGGGGGGAAGGTTCTACCATTGTGTATTTCACGCTCCTCGCAAATACAGCTATCGCGATGGTCCGTGTCGCGCTTCTCGCATGGGTGGTGATCTGCGAGGTAAAAATTCGCCATTAAGTAAGTATGTGTTCAAATTGAATTCCGAATAATGCACTAAAAAGCATCCCAGATAACAAACGGCAAGATGGTAGCGACACCATGCCGGCACTATATTGCCACTTCCGAGGAGTGTCAACTGATTCGTAGTCATCTGTGACCGGATTCGTTACCAGAACGTGTTACCAGCACGTTCTAGACAAGCGAATCGCGCAGCACCAGCACCATGGAGACACGCGTATCATCGCTCCATTCATGAATCTCCTCAGCAATGACGCAGGATCACATTTGGCAATTGGGAACCTGTGCTTTCATACAAATTAGAACCGTTAGATGTCAGTAGATGTTCAGCATATGAGTATTGATAGACATTTTGATGGTCGTTTTCCTATATTTATAGTTATTGAGCGAGTCGTATATATTTCTTTCAATCCATCATAGGCCAAAAATATTATTTATAAAAAAATATTACTTATAAAATAAAAATTCATGCTGTTGCGTCCCTAACTTCGCCTTGTGTAATTTTTGAAATAACATGCTGTCATCGTATTTAATGTAACCCTCAATTGCAATAATTTGTAACAATAAATTGAAGAAAATTTATATAAAATAAGTGTATATATTTTTATGACAAACTAATTATCGACTTTATGGAAAAAATCGCCCTATCGAGCTAGTTTATAGAAAATAATAAAATCGAGTTCTTATATCTTTGTTTTGTGCCGGTGTATCTATTTTGGAATCAAAATAAATAAATTGCGCAGTTTAGTTATATTTGCTTATAATTTTTATGGAAATAGCTTCCCCATCAGTAAATGTCAGCCTACGCCACAACCACGCGTGTAGCTATGGTGAGCTGATAGTGTCATTGTCACGGCCGTGTAGCCCGTGTGCTATATCTCGGTGCTTTAATAGTGCCGTGATACGAATGCAGCCCCAGTACTAACAGTATGCCATTTCGAAAGCTGAGTAGGAGCACTTTGTTAGCACAGTTCTGTCACGGAATTCGTTCCATCCGTTGTCATTGGCGTGCCAATCGCCGGCTGTTTGGGATATTGTGGTGCATGAGGCAGACTTGTTCCTTATCATCGTCAAGGAGATGGATTTTCACTCCCCCCTTTTTGAATTTTTTAAATTATTGTTTGGAATTTTTGCCGTTTCTGTATCTCTATGACCGCATTGTGGATTCAACTTATATACGATCCTTTTGGTCTTCATCTTTTGTTACATGTAATATTATATATGTGATGCACGTTTGTTATGTAATGCTCCGATTTGTAAGCCTCAGATACTTTTATTCTTTGGTAAAGCAACTTATTCGATTAATATATATTTATTAGGCATAGATATAAACAATTAGAAAAATGTTATTAAAACGCTATTAAATATGTTGTTGCTATTATATATTTAAGGTCTGAAGATGTAGATGCAATTAATGTCCGATATTTTACGTGATCCCATCAACGTATCGAGTGAGGCTATGAAATATAAAAATCTTTTACTATTCTTCGACCCCTTTACATGTTAAATGAATGATTAGTTTTGCAAGACAAGAAGCCTGAATTAGTGAGATATCTAGGAACATAAGTAATTTGTAAGTAATACATCTTTTCTCTTTGAAATATTTGCCTTTGCATAGAATAGAACGTATAGATATAATTCCCTGTTTTGTACCCATTTCGGTCCAATTCTATTATAGCCTTTGAGCAGAAGTAATATTGATTATACTTGATTTTTGCAATAGTTCTTTGATTAACAGATTTTATTAACCTAGGATCATCATTTGACGGATGTCACAATCTACTTTGTAGCTCCATCAGTTTCTTTTTCTGTTCTCTACTTTTCATTTTCAGTTCCGTATACTTATCCTTTATCACCATCATATATGTTGCCTAAAATTACAATAACTTTTTGTCCTCAAATTTTGCGGATATTTCAATTAAATTTCCTTTGATTAAATAAACCGAAATTAAAAAACAGTGGCACGTACCATTTCTTGGAAACGTTGTATCGTAATTTGCATCTGACTATTTTGAAAGGCACGCACTTTACTTAACGTTTGCAATGATTCGGTTAGCGAAGTAAAGTAATATTTTACTTTCGAAATTGTTGGCTCTTGTAATTCTAAGGCAAATATATTCATCTGTCGATATCGTGAA
This sequence comes from Xylocopa sonorina, assembly GCF_050948175.1. Classification (NCBI taxonomy): domain Eukaryota; kingdom Metazoa; phylum Arthropoda; class Insecta; order Hymenoptera; family Apidae; genus Xylocopa; species Xylocopa sonorina. The sequence continues at coordinate 1,204,754 of NW_027490134.1, read as the reverse complement.
CATTGTTTTTTGTCAAAATTCCAGAAAAACAAATATACTATAAGTAAAATAATAAACATCGTAATATTAAATTTAACTCTGTTCATCGTTGCCTTGTTGGACACATCCATAACAATATACAGGATGGGGCAGTAATAATTAGCACCTCAGATATCCACGAAACTATAAGTTTCATAGAAGTTTTTGCTAATATAAAATTGCATAGTACAAAGGGCCCATCCGTTGATGAAAACAGTTTTTTTGTAAGTGGAGTTATGTTGGACATATGAAGGTTACCTTCATTTTTTAAAATGAATTGGTATGTTCATTCTTCCGTAATACGATAGAGCATTTTAAAGCAAGTTTAACGATCTGTAACATGAAGGCATTGAAGGTTACAAAAAGTAAAGAAAGGCGATAATACTCACGGTTTTGATAGTAAATGAAACACACGTATTGTAAACAGTGGTGGAAGGCGTAATACTTACCGTTTACTTCACTGTGAATAAACACTTTTCGAAGGGCGTTTCAATAGTTTGCAGCATAAGTTAAACATGATAAGATTAGTATTGAAAAATCGGTTCGAATACGTTTGGTTAGGCTGTTCTTTGTGTCGTTCATTTTATAAGTACTGAGCTGCGGATTCCTGAGGACAGCTCACAAAATTGTTGAACTATGGAAGATTATCATTGTGAATTTGAATCAAAAGGTAATTAAATTCCATTAGATTGTAAACAGATCTCAATGTTTCATTTTAGATAGTAAGATTAAATACTCTTTACAAAACTACAAGAATGGATACATACCTTTCTGTTATTATTATTTCATAAAGAATTATAATTGCAATTATATAGCTCATTACGATAAAAAATATTTCTCAGAAAATTCTAAATATTAAATTAAAGAATCAAGTAAAACATTTTTAATAATTACGAATATGAAAAATACTTGAACATTCCAATAGAAAGATGTCTAAACAGGAGTTAGAAAAGTCAAACATTCAATTTCAATTCCAGAATTCATCTATAAGAGGTAAAATGTTTGGAAAGCTTTAATTACAGTCTTTTAATGCAAGCAGTTGGGCAGTATTTCAATTTTTAAGAAAATTGATGAAAGTCAACCATTTTGAAGTGGCCGGAATCTTTGTCGTTTGAGCAATAAGTGAATAACAAATAACTGCATAAATTCCAGGCTTAAAAACTTATGGATTAAATCCTGTGCAGACTCGTTTATGAGCGAGTTACTAAATAATAATCCACACTAAGTAATCGTTTTAAAACTTAAACGATTACATCTCGTGAACTTTCAAAGATATCAGAAGCGTGAAAAGTATGTGGTTTATCAAAAACTCTTCTAAAAGAACGGACGAAGCCAATCGAAATCTTTGTTGAAGTAAGCAAGTTCTAAAGTTCTAAGCAACGCGATGGCCCTTATCTGCCTATGTTTCATAGCAAGTAAGTTCTGAATTTCTATGAAATCCGATGGAATTCCTCACTACTAACGTTTCAAAGTAAGTTCTCAAATTCTCAGTTCTACGTTTAAAACTATGTGTGTTCTATATATCTATGAAAAGTGATGGTTCCTATTAGTTGTGACGGAAACCTATATATAGTAAGTCAGGGAAGCTCGAAGGGGTTAATTATCTAAATGCTTTAAGGTGTAAAACGTACTTTAATCTAAAGCGATCTATCGTTCCAAGGTATCCGCTCACGTACAACTTTTCTTGGGCGCCTGCTGCTCAGAGAGCAGCAAAGGAATAGACTACACGACCCCGGGAACCCGGGGGCTGAACAACCCTTGAAACTTCGAAATGCTCCTCCTCTCGACTACGCCCGGCCAAGTACACACACTCAGGTCGCGAGATACTGAAGTCACGGCATGTTTATTTATGGTCTCGACGTGGGTTTAACTAACAAGGGCTACGGGAAACTACGCAACAAGCCGCGAATTACCGGGTATCATAACTCGCTTCACGATATAAGATACAATATACAATATGCGACACAAGAAATGGGACGCTTTAGCGAATAAGCTCTCACGTTCTCTTCTTCAGGTTCCTTGAATTCGCTGGTGGTCCTCGGGTCTCCTGCATCCTCCTCGTGGCTCCTTGGTGGAGTGGGCTGTAGGCTTCGGTATTGTTCGGGTCCATCGATCAGTGGATTTCGGCGATTTCCTCCTCTCGCCCCCTTGGGTGTCCCTGAGGGGATCCTCCTGATCATTTAAATTGCGTAGCGCCTCGCGCGCCGCGCTCCCATGGCCCACCTGCAGGGCCGCTCGACTTTTGACTTCTCTTTAGGGGGTTAAGGATGGTTGAGGACCTTCTCACATCCCAGAGCATTATAAAGCACAAAAGCAGATAATCATAATGCGATGCATAGGGCTTTACAACCTTCTAACTTACTTTGAACTGTTTATATGAAATGCGATATTGCGGTGCATGAAGCATATATGGAACATAGAATATCATATCATGGAACATAGAAATGAGATGCTGTGTCCCGTTTTAGGAAGCATTAGAAGTCTATTGCTACGATTCGTAGATATCTGCAAACGCATTTAATGGCAAGGAAGTATCGCATTTACATTCTTTTGAAGTGAATACGGAGTATACATGACACTTCGCAATGAATGTTATATCTTATCATGAAACATAGAAATGAGATGCAGTACACCGTTTTAAGAAGCATTAGAACTGTGACGTCAGGCGTGCCGCCTGCCACCCTCTCAACGCACCACAGCAACCACCCTCACGCGCCTGCACTACAGGCAACACCTAGTCGCAACTCGCCGTCTTACTCAGGCCAAGGACTACGACCATCGACTCGCTCGCATCCGCAGAGGTGCTCGCCGTCTCTCTCACTCCAAGGGACATACCCTCCGTCTCACTCGCACCCGCAGAGGTGATCGCCGTCTCTCTCACTCCAAGGGACCTACCCTCCGTCTCACTCGCACCCGCAGAGGTGTTCGCCACCTCTCTCGCTCCAAGGGCAACACACTCTGTCCCACTCGCACCGAGGACTTCGTGCGCCATCTCGCTCGCACCAAGGACCATGTGCGCTGTCTCGCTCCCACTCACGGAGTCACCCACCGTCTCACTCTTACCTGCAGGGAAACTCACCCTCTCGCTCACTCCAGGGACGTACCAGGAGAATCAACCTCTACGAGATCCGACGACGGGAACCCTCACCGTACAAAGGACTCTACGACTTCACCATCCCAGATCTGCTATGCCCAAAATACTATTTCTAAGATTATTAATTAACATTATATATATATATATTCCTACATTCTAAGCTCTGTATTCCTAGCTCATAGAATTTACACGACACAACTTTATAACGACACAAACAACACACATTTTACATTTAAGGCGTAATTTCTACTTTCATACTTGTACCTCTATATTCAAAAGTTGCGCTAAGTAAGTAAGCCGCGACGCGCGAGATCGCGACCGCCTCAGCGGCACGCGCCGCTAACCCCACCACGCAACGCCGAGACCCCACTCGGGCGTCCACATACTCCCACCTACGTTCGCACGCGACCGAAGCGTTCCGAGAGTCGAGGAGGTCGCAGACGCATCTTGGGAGACACAGTTGGTCATTTACAGTCATGACGGACAGTCAATTACAGTCAGTCAGTACCGTCAGTACGGTACAGTTCTATCTCGCCTTCGGGCACTTCTAATTCCAAGTCTCTTCCAAGTCGCGCCTTAGGGCCGTCGCGCAGCCTCGATCAGGTTCCTAGTTCTAAAGTCTTTGTTCTAATTCCTAATTCATAGTTAACCTAGTCTTAATACTTAGAAATAATTGTTCTTGTACTCTATGATTTAGAATATACTTTATTATTTCTCTACCACATCAAGTTCTAGTTCATCCCAACTCAATTTCTAAATTCAGTTATATTTTAATACAAATTCTTCCAAGTTCGTAACAACTTGGGTGTTTATAAACGAACTCTTCGCGCCGGGAGGAAGAACTTAATCCATTATCTCGTGCGGAATACGTTGGTAAAACGCAAGAATTCTTCGTTCATCGACGGACGGCGACATTCATCGCAGCTTCCACCGTCACAACGCCGATTCCAGCCAGCCGTACGCCGACACCCTCCCCGAGAACGACCCTCGACGATCGCCACATATGAAAGCAGAAGAGGGAAATCAGCGAAAGGTAAGTAAAATCCCTCCTTACACGCGTTCGCGGTTGTTTACGGTGCCCGCGTCTTGCCAGAATCGACGGACCCGGTCATACGCGTTTTATAACGGACCGAATTCGCGACTAAAAGGCTTGTGTCATTCAGCTTCCTGGGATACGAATAATTTGTTCGCCAGGACGTGACAGAACCCTCTTGCTACGATACGTTGACATCTGCAAACACTATTTCCTCGCAAGGAAGTGTCACATTTACATTCTTTTGAAATGAATACGTGGTATACATGACACTTCGCAATGAATATTATATCTTATCATGGGACGTAGAAATGAGATGCGATATCCCGTTTTAAGAAACATTAGAACTCTACTGCTTCGATACGGAGACATCTGAAAACGCTATTTCCTAGCAGGGAAGTGTCGAATTTAAATTCGTTTGAAGTGAATACGAGGTATACATGACACTTCGCAATGAAAATTATATTTTATCATGAAATATAGGAATGAGGTACGATATCGCGTTTAAAGAAGCGTTAGGACTCTACTGCTACGTTACCTTGACATGTGCAAAACGTTATTTCCTAGCATGGAAGTGTCGCATTTACATTCTTTTGAAGTGAATACGAGATGTACATAACACTCCACAATGAATATTATATCTTATCATGAAACATAGAAATGGGATGCGATATCGCGTTCTAAGAAGCGTTAGAAATCTAATGCTACGGTACGTAGACATCAGCAGACGTTATTTCCTAGCAAGGAAGAGTCGCATTTACATTCTTTTGAAGTGGATACGAGATGTACATAACACTCCACAATGAATATTATATCTTATCATGAAACATCGAAATGAGATGCGATATCGCGGTTTAAGAAGCATTGGAGCTCTATTGCTTCGATACGGAGACATCTGCAAACGCTATTTCCTAGCAAAGGATGTGTCGCATTTACATTCTTTTGAAGTGTAGAAGAGGAATACATAACATTCCACAATGAACATTGTATCTTATCATGAGACATAAAAATGAAATGCGACATCGCGATATAAAGAGCATTAGAACTCTACTGTTACGATACGTAGACATCTGCAAACGCTATTTAATAGCAAGGAAGTGTCGCATTTACATTCTTTTGAAGTGAATACGAGATGTACATAACACTCCACAATGAATATTATATCTTATCATGAAACATAGAAATGGGATGCGATATCGCGTTTTAAGAAGCGTTAGAAATCTAATGCTACGGTACGTAGACATCAGCAGACGCTATTTCCTAGCAAGGAAGTGTCGCATTTACATTCTTATAAAGTGAATACGAGGTATACCTAACACTCCACAATGAATATTATATCTTATCACGAAACATAGAAATGAGATGCAATATCGCGATTCAAAAAGCATTAGAACTCTATTGCTACGATACGTAGACATATGCAAACGTTATTTCCTAGCAAGGATGTGTCGAATTTACTTTCTTTTGAAGTGAGTAGGAGGTGTACATGACACTTCGCACTGAATATTATATCCTGTCATGAAACATAGAAATGAATTGTGAGATCCCATTTTAAGAAGCATTAGAACTCTATTGCTTCTATATGTAGACATCTGCAAACGCTATTTCCTAGCAAGCAAGTGTCGCATTTACATCTATTTGAAGTGAATACGATGTATACATGTCACTTCGCAGTGAATATTATATCTTATCCTGAAACATAGAAATGAGATGCGATATCGCGCTTTAAGAAGCATTGAAACCCTAATGCTACGACACGTAGACATCTGCAAACACAATTTCCCAACAAGGAAGTGTCGCATTTGCATTCGTTTGAAGTGTAGACGAGGCATACGTGACACTTCGCAATGAATATTATACCTTATAACGAAACATAGGAATGACATGCGATATCACGATTTAAGAAGCATTAGAACTCTGTTGCTACGATACGTAGACATCTGCAAACGCTATTTCCTGGCAAGGAAGTGTCGCATTTACATTCTTTTGAAGTGAATACGAGGTATACATGACACTTCACTATGAATATTGTATCTTAACATGTAGCAGAGAAATGAGATGCGACATCTCGTTTGCGGAAGCATTAGAACACTATTGCTTCGATACGGAGGCATCTGCAGACGCTATTTCCTTTCAAGGACGTGTCGCATTTACATTCTTTTGAAGTGAATACGAGGTATCAGTGACACATCGCAACGAATACTATATCTTACCATGAAACATAGAAATGAGATGCGATATCACGTTTTAAGAAGCAATAGAACCCTATTGCTTGGATACGTAGACACACGGGAACGCTATTTCCTGGAAAGGACGATTGGCATTTACTTTCTATTGAAGTGTAGACGAGGTATACATAACACTTCGCAATGAATATTATATCTTAGCATGAAGCATAGAAATGTGATGCGATATCGCGTTTTGGGAATAATTAAACCTCTATTGCATCGAAACGTAGACATCTGGGAACACCATTTCCTAGCATGGAAGTGTGGCATTTACAATCTATTGAAGTGCAGACGAGGTATACATAACACTTCGCAATGAATATTATACCTTGTCATGAAACATAGAAGTGGGATGCGATATCCCGTTTTAAGAAGCATAAGAAATCTATTGCTACGGTACGTAGATATCTGGAAACGCTATTTCCTAGCAAGGCAGTGTCGCTTTTACATTCTTTTGAATTGAATAAGAGGCATACATGACACTTCGACATGAATATTATACCTTATAACGAAACATAGGAATGAGATGCGATATCGCGATTCAAGAAGCATTAGAATTCTATTGCTTCGATACGGAGACATCTGCAGTCGCCATTTCCTAGTAAGGAAGTGTCGCATTTACATTTATTTGAAGGGAATACGAGGTATACATGACACTTTGCAATGAATATTATACCTTATCACGAAACATAGGAATGAGATGCGATATCCCGTTTTAAGAAGCATTAGAAATCTATTGCTACGATGCGTAGATATCTGGAGACTCTATTTCCTAGCAAGGAAGTGTCGCATTTACATTCTTTTGAAGTGAATACGAGGTATACATGACACTTCGCAATGAATATTATATCTTATCATGAAACATTGAAATGAGATGCGATATCGCGTTTTAAGAAGAGTCAGAACTCTATTGCTTCGATACGTAGACATCTGCAAATGCTATTTCCTATAGAAAGGGAGTGTCGCATTTACATTAATATGAAGTGTATGCGAGATATAAGTGACACTTCGCAATGGATATAATATCTTTTCATGAAACATAGAAATGAGATGCGATATCGCGTTATAAGAAGCATTAGAACTCTATTGCTACGATACGTAGATATCTGGAGACGCTATTTCCTAGAAAGGAAGTGTCGCATTTACATTCATTTGAAGTGTGGACGAGGAATACATAACACCTCGCAATAAATATTATATCTTATCATGAGACATAGAGATGAGGTGCGATATCGCTTTTTAAGGAGAATTGGAACTCTATAGCTTCGATACAGAGATATCTGGGAACGTAATTTCCTAGAAAGGAAGTGTCGCATTTTGTGACGTCAGGCGTACCGCCTGCCACCCATCAACCTCCTCGCACCCCCAGCATCAACCCCTGGACGCATGCAACCAGCCAATCTCGCCTGCAGAACCAGCAACTGGAAGTGTTCGCGCGCGCATACCTGAACGCGCTCACTCACACCGAGTTCCGCTGCCTCACTCGCACCGCCGAGTATACCAGTCTCGCTCGTACCGGGCACCAGTGTCTCACTCGCACCACCGAGTATACCTGTCTCGCCCGCACCAAGGACGGGCAGCCCTATCTCCCTCGCACCGAGGATTCCGTCCTGCAGGAAGACGTAGCCGCAGCCCATCACCTGAATGGGGTCTTTTCCAATTGCGGGAACAGGATCTGCTAGAACCTATATATTACTTCTAAGCTAGGACATACATACCATATCATGACGCATATATAAGAATTCCTAGATCTAAGTTACACTATGTAAGATGCGTCCGACGATGCGGCACCACGAGCCGCGGGTCCCCACTCGCTGGACCGCGCGCTCTCCGCCTCGAGACGCGAGTTCCCCACTCGCGGGACCGCGATCTCCCTACCACGAGCGTCCGCGACCGTAGCGCCCCGCGAACCGAGGAGGTCAGAGACGCGTCTCCAGAGCACACACTCTGACTCGAGATCTCCTACCGAGGAGTCGAAACCTCTAGTTCTAGATCGTTAGCCACCTCAATGTGGGGTTCAGGCATCGTATTTCTATTCCCATTTTAACTTAGTCTTAGTCTTAGAATAATTCCAGTTCTTGTATACTTTAATCCAAGAATATATTTTATTTTTACTTTTACTATATCCAAGTACAAGTTCTTTTACCAAGTCTACTATCTCCACATCCATTAATTTTATCAAGTGTTTACAATACTAGTTCTACTTTTAACATTACATTTAACTACGAATTCTTCCACGTGTTCTTCCATACAACTGGGGTTGCTCTTCATCAAATTGAAGGAGTATAGAAATCGGCTTTGTGACGTTGAGACCGCCGCTTATCCTTCAGATCTTAGTCGAAGGTACAGGAAAACCTGGTGAATGAATCGTGCTTCCGGTTTGCGAAGAACGCGACGTGCGAGTAGGAAGAATTTCATACGATCACTTGTGCGTGAATATTTGGAGGGCGTTACGAGAGTCCTCGTATACCAGCGACCTGCCTTCGCACCAGCCCAGACGCCGGTTTCCATAGCGACCGTCGACGCTTTCGATCCAGACACCACGACGCATCACGCCGATTCTGCCACATTCAGCATCATCGCTGAATTCCGACCACAGCCCTCCTCTTCGCTGGCGACTGATCGAGATTTCCGTAGCAGCCAACAGAACGAAATCCGCTACGATTCCAGCGAACGATCCTCCACGCCGTTTCTACGTACAAATCGAGAGAGAAATCATCGAAAGGTAGGGTCACTCCCTTATTATCGCGAGTGTTTTCGCTAGTGTCGCGTCAGCCGAAATTGTCGGACCCGGTCATAACGCGTTCCCGCCGACCGAATTACCGAAAAATAGCCTCGTGTCGTAAAGCCTCCGGAGCAACGGAGAATAGTTCCACCGGACGTGATACCTCGTATTCACCTCAAAAGAATGTAAATGCGACACTTCCTTGCTAGGAAATAGCGTCTCCAGATATCTACGTATCGTAGCAATAGAGCTCTAATGCATCTTAAAACGAGATGTCGTGTCCCATTTCAATGTTTCATGATAAGATATAATATTCATTGCGAAGTGTCATGTATACCTCGTATTCACATCAAAAGAATGTAAATGCGACACTTCCTTGGTAGGAAATAGCGTTTGCAGATTTCTACGTATATTAGCAATAGAGTTCTAATGCTTCTCAAAACGCGATATCGCATCCCATTTCTATGCTTCATGATGAGATAAAATATTACTTGCGAAGTGTCATGTATACCTCGTATTCACTTCAATGGAATGTAAATGCAATACTTCCTTCCTAGGAAATTACGTTTCCAGATGTCTACGTATCGAAGCAATAGAGTTCTAATGTTTCTTAAAACGCGATATCGCATCTCATTTCTATGTTTCATGATAAGATATAATATTCATTGTGCAGTGTTATGTATATATCGTCCACACTTCAAATGAATGTAAACGCGATACTTCCTTCCTAGGAAATAGCGTTTGCAGATGTCTACGTACCGATGCAATAGAGTTCTAATGCTTCTTAAGACGCGAAATCGCTCCTCATTTCCATGTTTCGCGATAAGATATAATATTTATTGTGGAGTGCTATGTATACCTTGTATTCACCTCAAAAGAATGTAAATGCGACACATCTTTGCTATTAAATAGCGTTTGCAGATGTCTACGTATCGTAGCAATGGAGTTCTAATGCTTTTTAAATCGCGATATCGCATCTCATTTCAATGTTTCGTAATAAGATATAATATCCATTGTGTAATGTTATGTATACCTCGTATTCACTTCAAAAGAATGTAAATGCGACATTTCCTTCCTAGGAAATAACGATTGCAGATGTCTACGTATCGTACCAATAGTGCTTTTTAAAACGCGATATCGCGTCTCATTTCTATGCCTCATGATAAGATGTAAGATTTGTTGCGAAGTGTTATGTACTCCACGTCTACACAGCAAATGAATGTAAATGCGACACTTCCTTGCTATTAAATAGCGTTTGCAGATGTCTACGTATCGTAGCAATGGAGTTCTAATGCTTTTTATATCGCGATATCGCATCTCATTTCTATGCTTCGTGATAAGATATAATATTCATTGCGAAGTGTCATGTATACCTCGTATTCACTTCAATGGAATGTAAGTGCGACATTTCCTTGCTAGGAAATAGCGTTTGCAGATTTCTACGTGTATTAGCAATAGAGTTCTAGTGCTTCTTAAAACGCGATATAGCTCCTACTTTCTATGTTTCATGATAAGATATAATATTCATTGTGGAGTGTTATGTATACACCGTATTCACCTCAAAAGATTGTAAATGCGGCTCTACCTTGCTAGGAAATAGCGTTTGCAGATGTCTACGTATCGTAGCAATAGAGTTCTAATGCTACTTAAATCGCGATATCGCATCTCATCTATATGATTCGTGATAAGATATAATATTCATTGCGAAGTGTCATGTATACCTCGTACTCACTTCAAAAGAATATAAATGCGACACTTCCTTGCTGGGAAATAGCGTTTCCAGATGACCACGTATCGAAAGAATTGAGTTCTAATACTTCTTAAAACGAGATGTCGCATCTCATTTCTATGTTTCATGATAAGATATAGTATCCATTGAGAAGTGTTATGTATACCTCGTACTCACTTAAAAAGAATGTAAATGCGACACTTCCTTGCTATTAAATAGCGTTTGCAGATGTCTACGTATCGGAGCAATAGAGTTCTAATGCTTCTTAAAACGAGATGTCGCATCACATTTCTATGTTTCATGACGAGATAAAATATTCATTGCGAAGTGTCATGTGTACCTCGTATTCCCTTCTAGAGAATGTAAATGCGAAATTTCCTTGCGATTAAATATCGCTTGCAGATGTCCACGTATCGTAGCAATGGAGTTCTAATGCATTTTAAATCGCGATATCGCATCACATTTCTATGTTTCATGATAAGATATAATATTCATTGTGGAGTGTTATGTATACCCCGTATTCACCTCAAAAGATTGTAAATGCAACACTTCCTTGCTATTTAATAGCGTTTGCAGATGTCTACGTATCGTAGCAATAGAGTTCTATCGCTTCTTAAAACGCGATACCGCATCACATTTCTATGTTTCATGATAAGATATAATATTCATTGTGGAGTGGTATGTATACCCCGTATTCACCGCAATAGATTGTAAATGCGACACTTCCTTGCTATTTAACAGCGTTTGCAAATGTCTACGTATCGTAGCAATAGATTTCTATCGCTTCTTAATACGCGATATCGAATCACATTTCTATTTTTCATGCTAAGATATAATATTCATTGCGAAGTGTCATGTATACCTCGTCTTCACTTCAAAAGAATGTAAATGCGGCACTACCTTGCTAGGAAATAGCGTTTGCAGATGTCTACGTATCGTAGCAACAGAGTTCTAATGTCTCTTAAAACGCGATATCGCTTCTCAATTCTATGTTTCATGATAAGATATAATATTCATTGCGAAGTGTCATGTATACCTCGTATTCACTTCAAAAGAATGTAATTGCGACACTTCCATGCTAGGAAATAGCGTTTGCAGATGTCTACGTATCGTAGCAATAGAGTTCTAATGCTTTTTAAATCGCGATATCGCATCACATTTCTGTTTCATGATAAGATATAATATTCATTGCGAAGTGTCATGTATACCTCGTATTCACTTCAAAAGAAAGTAAATGCGACACTTCCTTGCTGGGAAATAGCGATTGCAGATGCCTACGTATCGTACCAATAGAGTTCTAGTGCTTCTTAAATCGCGATATCGCATCTCATTTCTATGTTTCGTGATAAGGTATAATATTCACTGCGAAGTGTCATGTATACCTCGTATTCACTTCAAAAGAATGCAGATGCGACACTTCCTTGCTAGGAAATAGCGTTTCCAGACGACTACGTATCGAAACAATAGAGTTCTAATGCTTCTTAAAACGAGACGGCTATCACATTTCTATGTTTCATGATGAGACAAAATATTCATTGTGAAGTGTCATGTATACCTCGTTTTCCCTTCTAGAGAATGTAAATGCGAAATTTCCTTGCGATTAAATATCGCTTGCAGATGTCTACGTATCGTAGCAATGGAGTTCTAATGCTTTTTAAATCGCGATATCGCATCACATTTCCATGTTTCATGATAAGATATAATATTCATTGTGGAGTGTTATGTATACACCGTATTCACCTCAAAAGATTGTAAATGCGGCTCTACCTTGCTAGGAAATAGCGTTTGCAGATGTCTACGTATCGAAGCAATAGAGTTCTAATGCTTCTTAAAACGGGATACCGCATCTCTTTTCTATGTTTCATGAAAAGATATAATATTCATTGCGAAGTGTCATGTATGCCTCGTAATAACTTCAGAAGAATGTAAATGCAACACAATCTTGCTATTTAATAGCGTGTGCAGATGTCTACGTATCGTAGGAATAGAGTTCTAATGCTTCTTAAAACGAGATGTCGCATCACATTTCTATGTTTCATGATGAGATAAAATATTCATTGCGAAGTGTCATGTATACCTCGTATTCCCTTCTAGAGAATGTAAATGCGAAATTTCCTTGCGATTAAATATCGCTTGCAGATGTCTACGTATCGTAGCAATGGAGTTCTAATGCTTTTTAAATCGCGATATCGCATCTCATTTCAATGTTTCGTAATAAGATATAATATTCATTGTGTAATGTTATGTATACCTCGTATTCACTTCAAAAGAATGTAAATGCGACATTTCCTTCCTAGGAAATAACGATTGCAGATGTCTACGTATCGTACCAATAGTGCTTTTTAAAACGCGATATCGCGTCTCATTTCTATGCCTCATGATAAGATGTAAGATTTGTTGCGAAGTGTTATGTACTCCACGTCTACACAGCAAATGAATGTAAATGCGACACTTCCTTGCTATTAAATAGCGTTTGCAGATGTCTACGTATCGTAGCAATGGAGTTCTAATGCTTTTTATATCGCGATATCGCATCTCATTTCTATGCTTCGTGATAAGATATAATATTCATTGCGAAGTGTCATGTATACCTCGTATTCACTTCAATGGAATGTAAGTGCGACATTTCCTTGCTAGGAAATAGCGTTTGCAGATTTCTACGTGTATTAGCAATAGAGTTCTAATGCTTCTTAAAACGCGATATAGCTCCTCATTCCTATGTTTCATGATAAGATATAATATTCATTGTGGAGTGTTATGTATACCCCGTATTCAGTTCCAAAGAATGTAAATGCGACACTTCCTTGCTAGGAAATAGCGTTTCCAGATATCTACGAAACGAAGCAATAGAGTTCTAATGCTTATTAAATCGCGATATCACATCCCATTTCAATGTTCCGTAATAAGATATGATACTCATTGTGTAATGTTATGTATACCTCGTATTCACTACAAAAGAATGTAATTGCGACATTTCCTTGCTAGGAAATAACGTTCGCAGATGTCTACGTATCGTACCAATAGAGTTCTAGTGCTTCTTAAATCGCGATGTCGCATCTCATTTCTATGTTTCGTGATAAGGTATAATATTCATTGTGGAGTGTTATGTATACCCCGTATTCAGTTCCAAAGAATGTAAATGCGACACTTCCTTGCTAGGAAATAGCGTTTCCAGATATCTACGAAACGAAGCAATAGAGTTCTAATGCTTATTAAATCGCGATATCACATCCCATTTCAATGTTCCGTAATAAGATATGATACTCATTGTGTAATGTTATGTATACCTCGTATTCACTACAAAAGAATGTAATTGCGACATTTCCTTGCTAGGAAATAACGTTCGCAGATGTCTACGTATCGTACCAATAGAGTTCTAGTGCTTCTTAAATCGCGATGTCGCATCTAATTTCTATGTTTCGCGATAAGGTATAATATGCACTGCGAAGTGTCATGTACACCTCCTATTCACATCAAAAGAATGTAAACGCGACACTTCCGTGCTAGGAAATAGCGTTTGCAGATGTCTACGTATCGTAGAAATGGAGTTCCAATGCTTTTTAAATCGCCATATCGCATCTCATTTCTATGCTTCGCGATAAGATATAATATTCATTGCGGAGTGTCATGTATACCTTGTATTCACTTCAATGGAATGTAAATGCGACACTTCCTTGCTAGGAAATAGCGTTTGCAGATTTCTACGTTTATTAGCAATAGAGTTCTAGTGCTTCTTAAAACGCGATATAGCTCCTACTTTCTATGTTTCATGATAAGATATAATATTCATTGTGGAGTGTTATGTATACACCGTACTCACCTCAAAAGATTGTAAATGCGGCTCTACCTTGCTAGGAAATAGCGTTTGCAGATGTCTACGTATCGAAGCAATAGGGTTCTAATGCTTCTTAAACGGGATACCGCATCTCTTTTCTATGTTTCATGAAAAGATATAATATTAATTGCTAACTGTTATGTATACCTCGTACTCACTTAAAAAGAATGTAAATGCGACACTTCCTTGCTATTAAATAGCGTTTGCAGATGTCTACGTATCGGAGCAATAGAGTTCTAATGCTTTTTAAATCGCGATATCGCATCTCATTTCTATGTTTCATGATAAGATATAATATTCATTGTGGAGTGCTATGTATACCCCGCATTCACTTCAAAAGATTGTAAATGCAACAGAACCTTGCTATTTAATAGCGTTTGCAGATGTCTACATATCGTAGCAATAGAGTTCTAATGCTTCTTAAAACGAGATGTCGCATCACATTTCTATGTTTCATGACGAGATAAAATATTCATTGCGAAGTGTCATGTGTACCTCGTATTCCCTTCTAGAGAATGTAAATGCGAAATTTCCTTGCGATTAAATATCGCTTGCAGATGTTTACGTATCGTAGCAATGGAGTTCTAATGCATTTTAAATCGCGATATCGCATCACATTTCTATGTTTCATGATAAGATATAATATTCATTGTGGAGTGTTATGTATACCCCGTATTCACCTCAAAAGATTGTAAATGCAACACTTCCTTGCTATTTAATAGCGTTTGCAGATGTCTACGTATCGTAGCAATAGAGTTCTATCGCTTCTTAAAACGCGATATCGCATCACATTTCTATGTTTCATGATAAGATATAATATTCATTGCGGAGAGGTATGTATACCCCGTATTGACGTAAATGCGACACTTCCTTGCTACTTAATAGCGTTTGCAGATGTCTACGTATCGTAGCAACAGAGTTCTAATGTCTCCTAAAACGCGATATCGCTTCTCAATTCTATGTTTCATGATAAGATATAATATTCATTGCGAAGTGTCATGTATACCTCGTATTCACTTCAAAAGAAAGTAAATGCGACACTTCCTTGCTGGGAAATAGCGATTGCAGATGCCTACGTATCGTACCAATAGAGTTCTAGTGCTTCTTAAATCGCGATATCGCATCTCATTTCTATGTTTCGTGATAAGGTATAATATTCACTGCGAAGTGTCATGTATACCTCGTATTCACTTCAAAAGAATGCAGATGCGACACTTCCTTGCTAGGAAATAGCGTTTCCAGACGACTACGTATCGAAACAATAGAGTTCTAATGCTTCTTAAAACGAGACGGCTATCACATTTCTATGTTTCATGATGAGACAAAATATTCATTGTGAAGTGTCATGTATACCTCGTTTTCCCTTCTAGAGAATGTAAATGCGAAATTTCCTTGCGATTAAATATCGCTTGCAGATGTCTACGTATCGTAGCAATGGAGTTCTAATGCTTTTTAAATCGCGATATCGCATCACATTTCCATGTTTCATGATAAGATATAATATTCATTGTGGAGTATTATGTATACACCGTATTCACCTCAAAAGATTGTAAATGCGGCTCTACCTTGCTAGGAAATAGCGTTTGCAGATGTCTACGTATCGAAGCAATAGAGTTCTAATGCTTCTTAAAACGGGATACCGCATCTCTTTTCTATGTTTCATGAAAAGATATAATATTCATTGCGAATTGTCATGTATGCCTCGTAATAACTTCAGAAGAATGTAAATGCAACACAACCTTGCTATTTAATAGCGTGTGCAGATGTCTACGTATCGTAGGAATAGAGTTCTAATGCTTCTTAAAACGAGATGTCGCATCACATTTCTATGTTTCATGATGAGATAAAATATTCATTGCGAAGTGTCATGTATACCTCGTATTCCCTTCTAGAGAATGTAAATGCGAAATTTCCTTGCGATTAAATATCGCTTGCAGATGTCTACGTATCGTAGCAATGGAGTTCTAATGCTTTTTAAATCGCGATATCGCATCACATTTCCATGTTTCATGATAAGATATAATATTCATTGTGGAGTATTATGTATACACCGTATTCACCTCAAAAGATTGTAAATGCGGCTCTACCTTGCTAGGAAATAGCGTTTGCAGATGTCTACGTATCGAAGCAATAGAGTTCTAATGCTTCTTAAAACGGGATACCGCATCTCTTTTCTATGTTTCATGAAAAGATATAATATTCATTGCGAATTGTCATGTATGCCTCGTAATAACTTCAGAAGAATGTAAATGCAACACAACCTTGCTATTTAATAGCGTGTGCAGATGTCTACGTATCGTAGGAATAGAGTTCTAATGCTTCTTAAAACGAGATGTCGCATCACATTTCTATGTTTCATGATGAGATAAAATATTCATTGCGAAGTGTCATGTATACCTCGTATTCCCTTCTAGAGAATGTAAATGCGAAATTTCCTTGCGATTAAATATCGCTTGCAGATGTCTACGTATCGTAGCAATGGAGTTCTAATGCTTTTTAAATCGCGATATCGCATCACATTTCTATGTTTCATGATAAGATATAATATTCATTGTGGAGTGGTATGTATACCCCGTATTCACCGCAATAGATTGTGAATGTGACACTTCCTTGCTATTTAATAGCGTTTGCAGATGTCTACGTATCGTAGCAATAGAGTTCTATCGCTTCTTAATACGCGATATCGAATCACATTTCTATTCTTCATGCTAAGATATAATATTCACTGCGAAGTGTCATGTATACCTCGTATTCGCTTCAAAAGAATGTAACTGCGGCTCTACCTTGCTAGGAAATAGCGTTTGCAGATGTCTACGTATCGGAGCAATAGAGTTCTAATGCTTTTTAAGTAGCGATATCGCATCTCATTCCTATGTTTCATGATAAGATATAATATTCATTGCGAAGTGTCATGTATATGTCGTAATCACTTCACAAGAATGTAAATGCGACACTTCCATGCTAGGAAATAGTGTTTGCAAATGTCTACGTATCGTAGCAATAGAGTTCTATCGCTTCTTAATACGCGATATCGCATCACATTTCTATTCTTCATGCTAAGATATAATATTCATTGCGAAGTGTCATGTATACCTCGTATTCACTTCAAAAGAACGTAAATGCGACCCTTCCATTCTTGGAAATAGCATTTGCAGATGTCTACGTATCGTAGCAATAGAGCTCTAATGCTTCTTAAAACGCGATATAGCATCTCACGTCTATGTTTCATGATATGATATAATATTCACTGCGAAATGTCATGTATACCTCGTATTCACTTCAAGAGGATGTAAATGCGACACTTCCTTGCGAGGAAATAGCGTTTCCAGATGACTACGTGTCGAAACAATAGAGTTCTAATGCTTCTTAAAACGCGATATCGCATCTCACTTCTATGTTTCATGATAAGATATGATATTCATTATGAAGTGTCATGTATACCTCGTATTCACTTCAAAAGAATGAAATTGCGACACTTCCTCTCTAGGAAGTAGCGTTTACAGATGTCTACGTATCGAAGCAATTGGGTTCTAATGCTTCTCAAAACGCGATGTCGCATCTAATTTCTATATTTCATGATAAGATATAATATTCATTGCGAAGTGTCATGTATATCTCATATTCACTTCAAAAGAATGTAAATGTGACACTTCCATGCTAGGAAATAGCTTTTGCAGATGTCTACGTATCGTAGCAATAGAGTTCTAATGCTTCCCAAAACGCGATGTCGCATCTCACTTCTGTGTTTCATGAACAGATATAATATTCATTGCGAAGTGTCATGTATATCTCGTATTCACATCACAAGAATGTAAATGCGACACTTCCATGCTAGGAAATAGCGTTTGCAGATGTCTACGTATCGTAGCAATAGAGTTCTAATGCTTCTCAAAACGAGATGTCGCTTCGCATTTCTATGTTTCATGATAAGATATAATATTCACTGCGAAGTGTCATGTATAACTCGTATTCACTTCAAAACAAAGTAAATGTGACACTTCCATGCTAGGAAATAGCGTTTGCAGATGTCTACGTATCGTAGCAATAGAGTTCCAATGCTTCTTAAAAGGCGATATCGCAACTCACGTCTATGTTTCATGATAAGATATAATATTCATTGCGTAATGTCATGTATACCCCGATTTCACTACACAAGAATCTAAATGCGACACTTCCACGCTAGGAAGTAGCTTTTGCAGATGTCTGCGTATCGTAGCAATAGAGTTCTAATGCTTCTTAAAACGCGATATCGCATCTCACGCCCATGTTTCATGATAAGATATAATATTCATTGCGAAGTGTCATGTGTACCTCGTATTCACTTCAAAAGAATGTAAATGCGACATTTCCTTCCTAGGAAATAGGGTTTGCAGATGTCTACGTATATTAGCAATAGAGTTCTAATGCTTCTCAAAACGCGATATAGCACCTCATTCCTATGTTTCATGATAAGATATAATATTCATTGCGAAGTGTCATGTATATCTCATATTCACTTCAAAAGAATGTAAATGTGACACTTCCATGCTAGGAAGTAGCGTTTGCAGATGTCTACGTATCGAAGCAATTGGGTTCTAATGCTTCTCAAAACGCGATGTCGCATCTCACTTCTGTGTTTCATGAACAGATATAATATTCATTGCGAAGTGTCATGTATACCTAGTATTCACTTCAAGAGGAAGTAAATGCGACACTTCCTTGCCAGGAAATAGCGTCTCCAGATGACAACGTATCGAAACAATAGAGTTCTAATGATTCCTAACACGCGATATCGCATCTCACGTCTATGTTTCATGATAAGATATGATGTTCACTATGAAGTGTCATACCTCGTATTCACTTCAAAAGAATGTAATTGCGACACTTCCTTGCTAGGAAGTAGCGTTTGCAGATGTCTACGTATCGAAGCAATAGGGTTCTAATGCTTCTCAAAACGCGATGTCGCATCTCATTTCTATGTTTCATGATCAGATATAATATTCATTGCGAAGTGTCATGTATAACCTCGTATTCACATCACAAGAATGTAAATGCGACACTTCCAAGCTAGGAAATAGCGTTTGCGGATGTCTACGTATCGTAGCAATAGAGTTCTAATGCTTCTTAAAACGAGATGTCGCATCTCATTTCTATGTTTCATGATAAGATATAATATTCATTGCGAAGTGTCATGTGTACCTCGTATTCACTTCAAAAGAATGTAAATGCGACATTTCCTTGCTAGGAAATAACGTTCGCAGATGTCTACGTATCGTACAAATAGAGTTCTAGTGCTTCTTAAATCGCGATGCCGCATCTCATTTCTATGTTTCGTGATAAGGTATAATATTCACTGCGAAGTGTCATGTACACCTCGTATTCACATCAAAAGAATGTAAATGTGACACTTCCATGCTAGGAAATAGCGTTTGCAGATGTCTACGTATCGTAGCAATAGTGTTCTAATGCTTCTTAAAAGGCGATATCGCATCTCACGTCTATGTTTCATGATAAGATATAATATTCATTGCGTAGTGTTATGTATACCCCGATTTCACTACACAAGAATCTAAATGCGACACTTCCATGCTAGGAAGTTGCTTTTGCAGATGTCTACGTATCGTAGCAATAGAGTTAAAATACTTCTTAAAGCGCAATATCGCATCTCACTTCTATGTTTCATGATAAGATATGATATTCATTATGAAGTGTCATGTATACCTCGTATTCACTTCAAAAGAATGAAATTGCGACACTTGCTTGCTAGGAAGTAGCGTTTGCAGATGTCTACGTATCGAAGCAATTGGGTTCTAATGCTTCTCAAAACGCGATGTCGCATCTCATTTCTGTGTTTCATGAACAGATATAATATTCATTGCGAAGTGTCATGTATACCTAGTATTCACTTCAAAAGGATGTAAATGCGACACTTCCTTGCTATGAAATAGCGTTTCCAGATGACTACGTGTCTAAACAATAGAGTTCTAATGATTCTTAAAACGCGATATTGCATCTCACTTCAATGTTTCATCATAAGATATAATGTTCATTGCGAAGTGTCATGTATATCTTGTATTCACTTCAAATGAATGTAAACGCGAAACTTCCATGCTAGGAAATAGCGTTTGCAGATGTCTACGTATCGTAGCAATAGAGTTCTAATGCTTCTTAAAACGCGATATCACATCTCACTTCTATGTTTCATGATAAGATAAAATATTCATTGCGAAGTGTCTTGTATACCTCCTATTCAATTCTAAAGAATGTAAATGCGACTATTGCCTGCTAGGAAATAGCGTTTGCAGATGTCTACGTATCGTAGCAATAGAGTTCTAATGCTACTTAAATCGCGATATCGCATCTCATCTATATGATTCGTGATAAGATATAATATTCATTGCGAAGTGTCATGTATACCTCGTACTCACTTCAAAAGAATATAAATGCGACACTTCCTTGCTGGGAAATAGCGTTTCCAGATGACCACGTATCGAAAGAATTGAGTTCTAATACTTCTTAAAACGAGATGTCGCATCTCATTTCTATGTTTCATGATAAGATATAGTATCCATTGAGAAGTGTCATGTATACTTCGTATTCACTTCAATGGAATGTAAATGCGACATTTCCTTGCTAGGAAATAGAGTTTGCAGATGTCTACGTATATTAGCAATAGAGTTCTAATGCTTCTCAAAACGCGAAATAGCACCTCATTCCTATGTTTCATGATAGGATATAATATTCATTGCGAAGTGTCACGTATATCTCGTATTCGCATCACAAGAATGTAAATGCGACACTTCCATGTTAGGAAATAGCGTTTGCAGATGTCTACGTATCGTAGCAATAGAGATCTAATGCTTTTTAAAACGCGATATCACATCTCATTTCTATGTTTCATGATCAGATATAATATCCATTGCGAAGTGTCATGTATACCTCGTATTCGCTTCAAAAGGATGTAAATGCGACACTTCCTTGCTAGGAAATAGCGTTTCCAGATGACTACGTGTCTAAACAATCGAGTTCTAATGATTCTTAAAACGCGATATCGCATCTCACTTCTATGTTTCATGATAAGATATAATGTTCATTGCGAACTGTCATGTATACCTCGTATTCACTACAAAAGGATGTAAATGCGACATTTCATTCCTAGGAAATAGAGTTTGTAGATGTCCACGTATATTAGCAATAGAGTTCTAATGCTTCTCAAAACGCGATATAGCACCTCATTCCTATGTTTCATGATAAGATATAATATTCATTGTGAAGTGTCATGTATGTCCCGTATTCACTTCAAAAGGATGTAAATGCGACATTTCATTCCTAGGAAATAGAGTTTGTAGATGTCTACGTATATTAGCAATAGAGTTCTAATGCTTCTCAAAACGCGATATAGCACCTCATTCCTATGTTTCATGATAAGATATAATATTCATTGTGAAGTGTCATGTATATCTCGTATTCACTTCAAAAGATTGTAAATGTGACACTTCCATGCTAGGAAATAGCGTTTCTAGATGTCTACGCATCGAAGCAATAGATTTCTAACTCTTTAGAAAACGCGATATCGCATATCAATTCTAAGTCACATGATAAGATGTAATTTCAATGCAACGCGTTATGTCTATCTCCTCTACACTTCAAATGAATGTAAATGGATCACTTCCTTGCTACGGAATATCGTTTCTATATCTGAAGGTTTAGATGCAATAGAGTTCTAATGCTTCGTAAAACGCGGCTGCGCATTTTACTTCTATATTTCATGATAAGATGTAATATTCATAGCATCGCGTTATGTTTATCTGCTTCTGCATATGAATTGAGTGTGAACCCTACACTTTCTTGCCCGGGGATAGCGTTTCTAGATGTCCAGGTGCCGAAGCATTTAATTTGTCATGCTTCATGCACCTCAATATTGCATTTGATATAAACAGTTCAAAGTAAGTTAGAAGGCTGTAAAGCTCTATGCATCGCATTATGCTTATCTGCTTTTGTGCTTTATAATGCTCTGGGATGTGAGAAGGTCCTCAACCATCCTTAACCCCCTAAAGAGAAGTCAAAAGTCCAGCGGCCCTGCTGGTGGGCCATGGGAGCGCGGCGCGCGAGGCGCTACGCAATTTAAATGATCAGGAGGATCCCCTCAGGGACACCCAAGGGGGCGAGAAGAGGAAATCGCCGAAATCCACTGATCGATGGACTCGAACAATACCAAAGCCTACAGCCCACTCCACCAAGGAGCCCCGAGGAGGATGCAGGAGACCCGAGTACCACCAGCGAATTCAAGGAACCTGAAGAAGAGAACGTGAGAGCTTATTCGCTAAAGCGTCCCATTTCTTGTGTCGCATATTGTATATTGTATCTTATATCGTGAAGCGAGTTATGATACCCGGTAATTTGCCGCGTGTTGCGTAGTTTCCCGTAGCCCTTCTTAGTTAAACCCACGTCGAGACCATAAATAAACATGCCGTGACTTCAGTATCTCGCGACCTGAGTGTGTGTACTTGGCTAGGCGTAGTCGAGAGGAGGACCATTTCGAAGTTTCAAGGGTTGTTCCGCCCCAGGGTTCCCGGGGTCGTGTATTCTATCCCTTTGCTACTTTCTGAGCAGCTGGCGCCCAAGAAAAGTTGTACGTGAGCGGATACCTTGGAACGATAGATCGCTTTAGATTAAAGTACGTTTTACACCTTAAAGCATTTAGATAATTAACCCCTTCGAGCTTCCCTGACTTACTATATATAGCTTTCCGTCACAACTAATAGGAACCATTACTTTACATAGATATATAGAACACACATAGTTTTAAACGTAGAACTGAGAATTTGAGAACTTACTTTGAAACGTTAGTAGTGAGTAATTCCATCGGATTTCATAGAAATTCAGAACTTAATTGCTATGAAACATAGGCAGATAAGGGCCATCGCGTTGCTTAGAACTTTAGAACTTGCTTACTTCAACAAAGATTTCTATTGGCTTCGTCCGTTCTTTTAGAAGAGTTTTTGATAAACCACATACTTTTCACGCTTCTGATATCTTTGAAAGTTCGCGAGATGTAATCGTTTAAGTTTTAAAATGATTACTTAGTGTGGATTATTATTTAGTAACTCGCTCATAAACGAGTCTGCATAGGATTTAATCCATGAGTTTTTAAGCCTGGAATTTATGCAGTTATTTGTTATTCACTTATTGCTCAAACGACAAAGATTCTGACCACTTCAAAATGGTTGACTTTCATCAATTTTCTTAAAAATTGAAATACTGC
Source organism: Xylocopa sonorina (assembly GCF_050948175.1). NCBI lineage: Eukaryota > Metazoa > Arthropoda > Insecta > Hymenoptera > Apidae > Xylocopa > Xylocopa sonorina. The sequence goes on along the minus strand of NW_027490134.1, from coordinate 1,180,848 downwards.
CCAACTGCTTGCATTAAAGACTGTAATTAAAGCTTTCGAAACATTTTACCTCTTATAGATGAATTCTGGAATTGAAATTGAATGTTTGACTTTTCTAGCTCCTGTTTAGACATCTTTCTATTGGAATGTTCAAGTATTTTTCATATTCGTAATTATTAAAAATGTTTTACTTGATTCTTTTATTTAATATTTAGAATTTTCTGAGAAATTTTTTTTATCGTAATGAACTATATAATTGCAATTATAATTCTTTATGAAGTAATAATAACAGAAAGGTATGTATCCATTCTTGTAGTTTTGTAAAGAGTATTTAATCTTACTATCTAAAATGAAACATTGAGATCTGTTTACAATCTAATGGAATTTAATTACCTTTTGATTCAAATTCACAATGATAATCTTCCATAGTTCAACAATTTTGTGAGCTGTCCTCAGGAATCCGCAGCTCAGTACTTATAAAATGAACGACACAAAGAACAGCCTAACCAAACGTATTCGAACCGATTTTTCAATACTAATTTTATCATGTTTAACTTATGCTGCAAACTATTGAAACGCCCTTCGGAAAGTGTTTATTCACAGTGAAGTAAACGGTAAGTATTACGCCTTCCACCACTGTTTACAATACGTATGTTTCATTTACTATCAAAACCGTGAGTATTATCGCCTTTCTTTACTTTTCGTAACCTTCAATGCCTTCATGTTACAGATCGTTAAACTTGCTTTAAAATGCTCTATCGTATTACGGAAGAATGGACATACCAATTCATTTTAAAAAATGAAGGTAACCTTCATATGTCCAACATAACTCCACTTACAAAAAACTATTTTCATCAACGGATGGCACCTTTGTACTATGCAATTTTATATTAGCAAAAACTTCTATGAAACTTATAGTTTCGTGGATATCTGAGGTGCTAATTATTACTGCCCCACCCTGTATATTGTTATGGATGTGTCCAACAAGGCAACGATGAACAGAGTTAAATTTAATATTATGGTGTTTATTATTTTACTTATAGTATATTTGTTTTTCTGGAATTTTGCCAAAAAACAATGTTCACGATGTCGACAGATGAATATATTTGCCTTAGAATTACACGAGCCAACAATTTCGAAAGTAGAATATTACTTTACTTCGCTAACCGAATCATTGCAAACGTTAAGTAAAGTGCTTGCCTTTCAGAACAGTCAGATGCAAATTACGATACAACGTTTCCAAGAAATGGTACGTGCCACTGTTTTTTTTATTTCCGTTTATTTAATCAAAGGAAATTTAATTGAAATATCCGCAAAATTTGAGGACAAAAAGTTATTGTAATTTTAGGCAACATATATGATGGTGATAAAGGATAAGTATACGGAACTGAAAATGGAAAGTAGCGAGCAGAAAAAGAAACTGATGGAGCTACAAAGTAGATTGATACATCCGTCAAATGATGATTCTAGGTTAATAAAATCTGTTAATTAAAGAACTATTGCAAAAATCAAGTATAATCAATATTACTTCTGCTCAATGGCTATAATAGAATTGGACCGAAATGGGTACAAAACAGGCAATTATATCTAGACGTTCTATTCTATGCAAAGGCAAATATTTCAAAGAGAAAAGATGTGTTACTTACAAATTACTTATGTTTCTAGATATCTCACTAATTCAGGCTTCTTGTCTTGCAGAACTTATCATTCATGTAACACGTAAAGGGGTCGAAGAATAGTAAAAGATTTTTATATTTCATAGCCTCACTTGATACGTCGACTGGATCACGTAAAATATCGGACATTAATTGCATCTACATCTTCAGACCTTAAATATATAATTGCAACAACATATTTAATAGCGTTTTAATAACATTTTTCTAATTGTTTATATCTATGTCTAATAAATATATATTAATCGAATAAGTAGCTTTACCAAAGAATAAAAGTATCTGAGGCTTACAATTCGGAGCATTACATAACAAACGTGCATCACATATATAATATTACATGTAACAAAAGATGAAGACCAAAAAGATCGTACATAAGTTGAATCCACAATGCGGTCATAGAGATACAGAAACGGCAAAAATTCCAAACAATAATTTAAAAAATTCAAAAAGGGAGGAGTGAAAATCCATCTCCTTGACGATGATAAGGAACAAGTCTGCCTCATGCACTACAATATCCCAAACAGCCAGCGATTGGCACGCCAATGACAACGGATGGAACGAATTCCGTGACAGAACTGTGCTAACAAAGTGCTCCTACTCAGCTTTCGAAATGGCATACTGTTAGTACTGGGGCGGCATTCGTATCACGGCACTATTAAAGCACCGAGATACAGCACACGGGCTACACGGCCGTGACAGTGACACTATCAGCTCACCATAGCTACACGCGTGGTTGTGGCGTAGGCTGACATTTAGTAATGGGGAAGCTGTTTCCATAAAAATTATAAGCAAATATGAAAAATGACTAAACTGTGCAATTTATTTATTTTGATTCCAAAATATATACACCGGCAAAAAACAAAGATATAAGAACTCGATTTTATTATTTTCTATAAACTAGCTCGATAGGGCGATTTTTTCCATAAAGTCGATAATTACTTTGTTCATAAAAATATACACACTTATTTTATACATATTTTCTTCAATTTATTGTTGCAAATTCATGCAATTGAGGGTTACATTAAATACGATGAGAGCATGTTATTTCAAAAATTACACAAGGCGAAGTTAGGGACGCAGCAGCATGAATTTTTATTTTATAAGTAATATTTTTTTTATAAATAATATTTTTAGTCTATGATGGATTGAAAGAAATATATACGACTCGCTCAATAACTATAAATATAGGAAAACGACCATCAAAATGTCTATCAATACTCATATGCTGAACATCTACTGACATATAACGGTTCTAATTTGTATGAAAGCACACGTTCCCCATTGCCAAATGTGATCCTGCGTCATTGCTGAGGAGATTCATGAATGGAGCGATGATACGCGTGTCACCATGGTGCTGGTGCTGCGCGATTCGCTTGTCTAGAACGTGCTGGTAACACGTTCTGGCATTTTAGTCAACGAATCCGGTCACAGATGACTACGAATCAGTTGACACTCCTCGGAAGTGGCAATATAGTGCCGGCATGGTGTCGATACCATCTTGCCGTTTGTTATCTGGGATGCTTTTTAGTGCATTATTCGGAATTGAATTTGAACACATAGCTACTTAATCGCAAATTTGTATGTACTGTGACGTGGTGAAGTCACAAGGCTCGCTCACCCCCCCCCCCCTGCTTCGGTTAGACTAGCTCGCAGATCACCACCCATGCGAGAAGCGCGACACGGACCATCGCGATAGCTGTATTTGCGAGGAGCGTGAAATACACGATGGCAGAACCTTCCCCCCCCCCCCCCCCCCCGCTTGTTTCTCTCTCTCCGTTCTACGGATTAGACTGGCGAGCTGATGGAAGAAGCAACCCATAAGACGCCTCTTCCGCGGATAATAAGACCGCAGGTTCGCGGAAGGGCTGTGCGCCGAGGTAGCGTGACGGGCTCGACGGTGGAGGAGTCGGGAAGTGAGCAAGAAGAGACCCTGAAGCCCGAAGGATAGGATCCAGAGCTCTGCAACGATAAGACCGCTGCCATAGCCCGTGGAGACAAACAGGATGGTTCTCGGGTGTGAGAAGGACCTCTACCCCTCCCGATTAGAACTCTATTGCTTCGATACGTAGACATTTGCAAACGATACATCCTAGCAAGGAAGTGTCGCACTTACATTCTTTTGAAGTCTATGCGAGGTATACGTGGCATCTCGCAAAGAATATTATATCTTATCATGAAACCTAGAAATGAGATGCGATATCGCGTTTTGAAAATCATTAGAACTCTATTACTGTGATACGTTGACATCTGCAAACGCTATTTCCTAGCAAGCAGTAGTCGCATTTACTTTCTTTTGAGTTGAATAGGAGGTGTACATGACACTTCGCAATGAATATTATATCTTATCTTGAAGCATAGAAATGAGATGCAATATCGCGTTTTGAGAAGCATTGGAACGCTATTGCTACGATACGTAGACATCTGCAAACGCTATTTCCTAGCAAGGAAGATTCGCATTTTCATTCTTTTGAAGCTAATATGAGGTATACATGACACTTCGCAATGAATATCATATCCTATCACGAAACATATAAATGAGATGCGATATCGCGATTTAAGTAGCATTAGAACTCTATTGCTACGATACGTAGACATCTGCAATCGCTATTTCGTTGCAAGGAAGTGTCGCATTTACATTCTTTTGAAGTGAATACGAGGAACACATGACACTTCGCAATGAATATTATATCTTATCATGAAACATAGAAGAGAGATGCGATATCGCGTTTTAAGAAGCATTAGAACTCCATTGCTACGATACGTAGACATCTGCAAACCCTATGCCCTAGCAGGGAATATTCGCATTTACATTCTATTGAAGTGAATACGAGGTATACATGACACTTCGCAATGAATATTATATCTTATCATGAAACATAGAAATGAGATGCGATATCGAGTTTTAAGAAGTGTCAGAATGCTGTTGCTACGATACGATGACTTCTGCAATCGCTATTTCCTAGACAGGAAGTGTCGCATTTACATTCATTTGAAGTGAATACGAGGTACATGTGAAACTTCGCAATGAATATTATATCTTACCATGAAACATAGAAATGTGATGCGATATCCTGTTTTAAGAAGCATTAGAAATCTATTGCTACGAAGCGTAGATATCTGGAGACGCTATTTCCTAGCAAGGAAGTGTCGCATTTACATTCTTCTGAAGTGAATACGAGGTATACATGACACTTCCCAATGAATATTATATCTTATCATGAAACAGAGAAATGAGATGCGACATCTCGTTTTAAGAAGCATTAGAACTCTATTGTTTCGATACATAGACGTCTGGAAACGCTAATTCCTAGCAAAGAAGTGTCGCATTTACATTCCTTTGAAGTGAATAGGGGGTATACATGACACTTCGCAATGAATATTGAACCTTATCACGAAACATAGGAATGAGATGCGATATCGCGATTTAAGAAGCATTAGTACTCTGTTGCTTCGATACGGAGACATCTGCAGTCGCTATTTCCTAGTAAGGACGTGTAGCATTTACTTTTATTTGAAGTGAATACGAGCTATACATGACACTTCGCAATGAACATTATATCTTGTCATGAAACCTCGAAATGAGATGCGATATCCCGTTTTAAGAAGCATTAGAAATCTATTTCTACGAAGCGTAGACATCTGCAAACGCTATTTCCTAGGAAGGAAGTGTAGCATTTACATTCTTTTGAAGTGAATACGAGGTATATATGACACTTCGCAATGAATATTATACCTTATCATGAATCAGAGAAATGAGATGCGACATCTCGTTTTAAGAAGCATTAGAACTCTATTGTTTCGTTACGTAGACGTCTAGAAACGCAATTCCGTAGCAACGAAGTTTGGCATTTACATTCTTTTGTAATGTTGGCGAGATTTGCATAACGCGATGCATTTAATTACATCTTATTATGTAACATAGAAATGAGATGCATTATCGCGTTTTAAGTAGCTTTGGAGCCCTACTGATTCGATACGTAGGGATCTAGAAACACTATTCCGTAGCAATGTAGTTGTTTGTCGTGACAGGATGTAAATCAAAGCAATCCGTAACGTATATCTCGCCTATACTTCAAGAGAATGTCAATGCAACACTCCCTTGCTACGGTATAACGTCTCTAGATGTCTACGTATCGAGGCATTAGCGTTGTAATTCTTCATGCAACGAGATATCGAATCTCATTTCTACGTTTCATGGTAACATCTGATATCCAATGCAACGCGTTCTCGTTATCTCGTCTAGGCTTCGATAGAATGTAAATGCCACACATCCTTGATACGGAATAGCCATTCTAGATGTCTACATATGGCAGCAGTAATGTTCAAATGCGACATAAAACGCGATATCGCATCTCATATCTATATCTCATGATAAGATGTAATATCAATACAACGTGTTATGTATATGTGTTCAGTATTACAAATGTATGTAAATCTCACACTACCTTGCGACGGAATAGCGTTTCTAGATGTGTACGTATCGAAGCAATAGAGATGTAATGCTTCTTAAAACATGATATAGCATCTCAGTTCTATGTTTCACGATAAGATATAATATTCGTTGCGAAGTGTTGTGTACACCTAGTCTACACTTCAAAAGAATGTAAATCCCACACATCGTTGCTAAGGAATGCGCCCCCAGATGTCTACGTATCAAAGCAATGGTGTTCTAATGCTTCATAAAACACGATATCGCATCGCAGTTCTATGTTTCATGATGAGATATAATATTCATTGCGAAATGTTATGTATACCTCGTCTGCACTTCAAAAGATTGTAAATGCCACACTCCCTCGCTAGGAAATAGCGTTTCCAGATGTCTACGTATCGAAGCAATAGAGTTCTAGTGATTCTTAAAACATGATATCGCATCACATTTCTATGTTTCCTGATATGATCTGGTATTCATTGCGATGTGTTAAGTATACCTCGTCTACACTTCAGAAGAATGTAAATACCACACTTCCTTGCTAGGAAATGCGATTCCAGATATATACCTATCGAAGCAATAGAGTTCTAATGCTTCTTAAAAGGCGATATCGCATCTCAGTTCTATGTTTCATGCTAAGATATAATATTCATTGCGAAGTTTTATGTATACCTCGTCTAAGTTTCAACAGAATGTAAATGCCACACTTCCATGCTAGGAAATAGCGATTCCAGATCTCTACGTATCGAAGCAATAGAGTTCTAATACTTCTTAAAACG